>NW_007250618.1:0-127452 GCF_000164805.1 Carlito syrichta
GAAGAACACAAATCACTCTATAAAAAAGATACCCTGCATACGTATGTTATCGCAGCGTTGTTCACAATAGCAAGAACCCTGGAAACAACCATGCTGCCCATCAAAAGAGGACTGGATTAAAAAAATGTGGTACATATACACGATGGAATACTACGCAGCCATAAAAAAGAACAAAATCATGAATTTCGCAGCAACCTGGATGGAACTATAGTCTATAATACTGAGTGACCTCACACAGAAACAAAGATCAGAATATCACATGTTCTCACTCATATAATGGACCTTGAACATCCAATGTAATACTATAAGAAAATGACTGACGGTACTAGGAAACTATGGGGGGGAGGGAGATGGGATTAACAGTAGCAAATATCTGTCTGGGGCTGGGAAAACACCTCTTATCAACAGGGTGTCTGAATGAAACGTAATTGTACACCTAACCCTTAACTGTACCCCACAAAACTATAATAAAAATACTGATTAATTATTAAAAAAAAAAAAAAAAAGAAATCCTAGAATGAAATGAACGTAGAAAATTTCAATTCATCTCTTTAACAGTCATTGATTAACTACTATGTGATTACTGTGTTAACTTCATGCCCTCTTGAGACTCCTTTCTCAGTAGGGGAGATATATCATACTAAGAGGTGGAGCCAATGAGGTAGGAGTGAGTTGCTTTTTGACCAAGATGAGAAGGTGTTAGGCAGTTTCAATAAGAAAAAGACAAATCACCCTAGAGGTGATTTCTCAAACACTAAATATAACCCTATGTTAGTTGTATAAAAATTTTACAACTCTGTTTGGAACTAAACTTTAATTATGAGTTCCAAATTATTTTAATTAAATGTAGTTAATTGACCCCTGCCCCCCCAAAAAAAGGCTTAGAAAGGTTAAATAACTTGTCTAAAGTCTCATAGAAAGTTAGACAGATATGAGCTAAAATCTCCCTACCTTTTTTACTTTAACAACTGGATTGCTGTTTCTGTATCCCTTGTCTCCCATACCTGTATCTTAAGAAAGTTCAAGCCACACACCTATCAGAAATCTCTGTAAATATGGAAAATCTGACCAATTAATTTTAATTTATTTGGACTCAGTTCAATAGTTACTAATCAAAACACTGTAATCCTGAAATCAGATTGAAACTTAAAATACATTTAAATTAGATGAAATTTTGCACATATATATTTAAATATACATAGTTTACTATTTTAATGAAAGTGTTGCCCATCTAAATTTTAACATTTTCTAGCATAAGTATATTTATGTGAGATTATTATTTTAAAAATATGCCATGCTTTTCATCTAGATTTAGTGTTTGCCAGCATAAGCATATTCATATTAGATTAACATTCCACTGGTTCAGATATTTGCTTCTGCTTTAGTGAATGCCTGTTAGTCACATTAGAGATCTGTTTTTGACATTTCTATTTAAGAAGCTCATTATTTGGCAAGTATGTTCTTAAAAGTGGCCAGTACAAGAACTATCTGTGTTTTAAACTGTCTGAACAAATGAGGTTGTTACATCCCCATTTTTGGGAATGTAATTGGTTCAAGACTAAGCTTATAATTTATTTACAAGATGGTGGTTGACACCAGTTGTTTGATAAATGTCAATCTGATGAGAAAGCTGTTACCACCTAAAACATATAGGTCAAAAATTCAAGAAAAGCACCTCTTTTTGTATATCTTGTTGATACAGCTTGAACCAAAGGGCTCTCCTTTGGCTCTGGTGATGAGGTTTATGTTTCATCCTTAAAACTGATAGCATCTTCACCAACTGCCCATTCTTCACAGTCTTTCATAAGTTTTTATACCCCTTGTCTAGTCAAACATGTTGGTAAGCAGGCAATCAAGCAAGCACATCATTGTGTTACAAAGATGGGCGATTGCCTGCTTATCAGTATGTTTAAGCAGGCAATGGGGAATCCAGAGTAGAAGGCAGCTGAATCTCCCAAGAGGTCCTGGGTGAAAAGATCACAGAAGAAGTGCTATGTATTCTGAGTCTGACGGTTTTAGGGAAATACATCATGAAGGCAAAACCTTGAATTAGAATAATTTGCTCTTGAGAAATTTGAATCGACAGTTATAGTTTTTATTTGCATTTCTAGTGGAAGTTAATCTTTATTTGTTCTTTTCAGAAAACAGATTCATCGACTTTTTACCACCTATTCCGATTGACTGTATGTCGGGCATTCCCAGGCTTTGGCTTTTAAGTCCCTGCAATTCCATAAACATTCCAACCCTTGGCGAATCGAATAAGGACCAGGCAGGGTGAACAATCAATGCCTGGAGACAGTATCTTCATTTTCCACAGGCTGATTTTAGGAGACAAGGAAATTCTGGAGGACTAACCTCAGAAGTCAGCGTAATGCAAGTGAAAATGATAGTAAACCTCTGCTAGCTCTCTGGCCAGTCTTTAAATCACTTCTTATCCCAAGTCAGGTCACTATAGCAAATAAGCTAGAGTGTGAGCACTAAATCACCACATTTTCTTGGTTTAGCTTCAAAGTCTAATGATGACTGTGTGTTTCTACCCTATCATCACTGGCCTAGGAAATCTTGTGGACACACTAAATTTTGGACTATGATTTGAGAGAAAGGTCATTATTATATTATTAGCCATGAACTTCATTTTGTAGGAATTGAAAGGGAATTATAAAACTTAGGAGGACGTAAGACAGTTATTGGTAGCCTATGTAATAAACTTAAAATTTGACATCATCTAAGATGGAGGGAGAAACATTTTTCTCTTGGGCTGAGTCTTCAACTAAGATTTACTTAACTGTGTTTCTCTGCTTTTTTGTACAATGTAAATGCTTGTATATGAAATACTTTCATGGGTGAGTGTAGATACAGACAGCTGAATTACTGCTTGAATAAAATAGATTTTGGATAATGCACTAATCGTGTGCTCTAGTTTCTCATCTTTTTTTCAAAACTGTTTTGTAACACACCTGTGTATCTTTTTTTTTTTTCTTGAGTTGGAGTCTTACTCTGTTGCCCAAACTGGAGGGCAGTGGCACTCTCCTGACCACCGTAGCCTTGATCTGCTGGGCTCCAGCAATCCTTCCGCCTCAGCCTTCCAAGAAGCTGTAACTACAGGTGCATGCTACCACACCCAGCTAATTTTTTAAAATTATTGTAGAGATGAGGTCTCTCCAAGTTTCCCAACTGGGTCTTGAACCCACGGGCTCAGGCAATTCACTCACCTTGGCCTCCCAAAGCGCTGGGATTACAGGCTGAACCACCGAGCCCGGCCACACCTGTGTATCTTAACTTCCCAGTTGAGGAGAGATGGATGTAAAATAGCAAAGGTCTTGTTCTTTGTTCACACAGCATTTCTGGCTTCAATTAATGCAGGCAATTAAAAGATCAAGTTATCCAGTGATGTTAGTGAAGGAGATGGGGTGGGGAAGTAAGTAGGACACATTTGTCAGTATGTGTTTTTTGCTTGGGATAAAAGTTCTTGAGAAACTGACATGTAAGTTGGAGGGTGCATTGTAGTATGCCTCTTGCTGAGTGTACCCTTACAATAATAAGTATATTATTGTATATATTTGCATATAAGATGTAGTAGAATTTTTAAAAGTGGAAAATCACTACTAAATGAATTTTCTTTTCAATGATTATGATTTCAGTTAAGAATATAGTCATATCTTTTCTCTGAGGATTCTACAGGAAATACGTTTTTAAAAAAATATAGTGATGTCTTAAAGTGAACTTTGTGTCTCGGTATTTGTACAATCTGGGCTCATCTTTGGTAAATTACTTATTAATGGGTAAGACTTAGTCTTGATTCTAGCATCTGGAAAATAGCATAACTTCAGGACTTTATGAAAAAAAGAAAAAAGTTGGAATTATACATAAAAGCAGTCTGGGATTTTGTTTGACATTCCTTTTTTTTCTGTAAGTGAAAACACAGTCATTGGAAGATCAGTGTCTTAAAAATATGTGGTCTTTTGAGAAGGAACACTGCTATGTCAAGCATCATTTTTGAGAAGATAAAATTAGCAAAGTTTTGATAGTTGTTTTAACCACTCTGAGGACAAGCTAATATTCCTCTTTCAATATATAATGCATGTTTACAAAAAGGCTTAACTAGTATATACTAAGAGAATTGGAGTTTAGGACCATGAAACCTGAATTTTATTCATGAATTAATTTATCAAATATTTGTTGGATCCCTCTTACATGTTCTGTATTGTGGAAATAAGGATGGATCAGATTAGTTTCCATCTTTGAAAGCAGTATGATCTGGGGGGTTCTGGTAAGATGGCGACGGCATGGATGGAACCGTGAGATTCTCTGAAAGTGAGTTCCCAGAAGACTCTTACTTTCCTTCCCCCACCCCCTGCCCACCAAAGGCTGCACCAGTCTGAGGCCCAGAGACCCTCTGTCCCATGTGAGGCCGGCTATTGCAGCCCCCCGGCTGCTGCTGCTCCACCATAGGCGGCCCCAGGTCCAGCCACATGGAGACCCCAGCTCCATCCCTGGCTACAATGTCTCACCCTGTGGAGGCCCTTGGATACCGCCTTGTGGAGATCTGGGTTCCCTTGCTGGCTACACTGATCTATCCAGCACCCAGTCGCTGCTGGCTCCCTCCCTTACTGGGCTCCCAACCCAGAGGTCTGGTGCTCACTCCTCAGAGTTCCAGCTACCTGCCCTGGGTTCTGGACCCCTGCTCAGCCCTGTTTCGGGCTGCCATCACCCAGGGAGGCACTGGACACTGCCCCTCAGAGATACCAACTCCACTCCTAGCTGAGGTACCCTGTGTGGGGCCCAGAGCCACCTTTGCCACTCACCACCTGCCCTTCAGAGCTCTGGTCCTGCTCTCGCTCTGACTGAGGCACCTAGCATGAGACCTCATGGTTGTGTAAGGGAACAGTATATCTTAAGGAGGTGCCTACCAGTCACTCTCAGCTCTCAGCTCCAGCTCCCTCCTCCACCCCAGGCTGCTGGTGGCACACCAGACCCAGCACCCAGCTGTGCCACTGAGCCCAGTGCCTGATATGCCACCACAACCCATCATATGGATCACCCACAGACCCGGATGAGCGGAGAGAAAGCACGGGTAGAGAGAAAAGATCCGCGAAAGAGGAGCTGCCCATCTCGGTCATTTGCCAGGCAGAGATTTGCATTGCCCTGCCCACCTACAAGCAACCTCCACTTTGGTTTCTAAGGTAACATCACTAAACATGAGACAAAAGCCCCTCCCTAAGCTGAATCAGATACAGGTAACTCAGACCTATCAGGTAGCAAGCCTGCAATGATTTTTTTTTTTTTGAGTTGGAGTCTCACTCTGTCACCCAGACTGGAGTGCAGTGGCCGCTCCCGGCCACCGCAGCCTCAACCTGTTGGGCTCCGGCGATCCTTCCGCCTCAGCCTTCCCAGTAGCTGGAATTACAGGAATGCGCTACCACCCCCGGCTGATTTTTTTGATTTATTGTAGAGATGAGGTCTCGCTGCCCAAGCGGGTCTCAAACCCATGGGCTCAGGCAATTCACTCACCTCAGCCTCCCAAAGACACGGGATTACAGGCTGAGCCACCGCGCCCGCTCAAGCCTGCAATGAAAGCAAAGGGGAGAGACTAGCGATCAGAGCTGAAGAGAATTTAGGCACAGGAAAGATTCCAGAGCTAGTCTGGTTTCTTATTTTGACTGTTGTTTTTATGGCTTTGACTGTTTGTTTTGCTCACTTTTGTTTGCTTTTTGATTTAGACTACCTGTTTGTGTTGGGGAAAAATACATCAAAAGGCTTGATTTTATTGGACTGTCTTTGTGGGATTACCGGTATGCTTTAGGGAATTTTGTTTGTGTGTCTGTTTTTCACTCTATTCTGGCCTTGTGTCTCTTTTTCCTCCATTAGTTGGTATGTATGTCTATTTTCTGTCTCACACTTCTCTCTTTCTAACTTCCTCTTGACCACCCCTTCTTCCATTATTTTCTTTTTTCAAACCTCCTTTTTTTCTAGGGAGAAAACCTACACCCCGCTGCATGGACAGATTGTAAGACAGTGGAAAATAAGTTCCAGTGTGCCCATACACCTGTTGGTGGATACTGGGATCAGCAGATAGATTCTGAATCACAGTTTCCCCCTCAATTAAACCTCAAAACTACAAAAAGTACAACCCCCAGCCCAAACTCCTGCTTCAAAAGTGAACAAAGCCAGAGGACCCTCATAGGGAAGAACAGGAGATTGAACAAAAGAAGTAAAAGCAACCCCACCACCCCTGAAAAACAGAATTAAAGAAGGGGAGGGAAAGGGAGAGAGAGAAAAATCTATGCAAATGAAGAAAAACCAAAAGAAGAATATCGGTCTCTCCCAGATCCCTGGAAGGGCAGACACTGAGAAAACTGACTTTGGAATGCAAACAACGAAGAGCCCTCAGAATGACTGGTCTCAAACTACAAACCTAGATATCAAGACATTAATGGAGAGATTAAAAGAATTGAGGAGAGACAAGAAGAAACTAGGAAGGAGTTGGTAACTAAGATAACAGGAATAAAGAACACTGTGAATGAAATAAATAACAAACTGATAAGCATGAAAAGCAGAATTAGCCAAGCAGAAGAAAGAATCTCAGAACTTGAGGATTAAAATATAGAACTAACCCAAACTGTGAGAAACATAGAAAAGAAGTTCAAATAGACAGAACAAAACCTTCAAGAGATGAGCAATTACTTCAAGAGACCAAATTTAAGAGTAATTGGACTTCCTGAAACAGAAAGAGAAACAGAAGCTACCTTGGAACAAACATTCCGTGAGATTATTGAAGAAAACTTCCCTCATCTCATCAGTGACGCAAAAATTCAAACGCAGGAGATTCAGAGAACCCCTACAAGACAACAAATGAGAAGACCAACTCCCAGACACATAATAATTCACCTAAAAAGAGTAGGTATAAAAGAAAAAATCCTAAAAGCAGCAAGAGAAAATGGCCAGATCACCTACCATGGAAGACCAATTAGAACAGCAGCAGATTTATCTACAGAAACCCTTCAGGCTAGGAGAGCTTGCAGCCCTATCTTCAATGTTCTAAAAGATAAACAATTTCAAACCAAGAATAACCTACCCAGCCAAGCTAAGCTTCATCAGTAAGGGAGAATTAAAATCTTTCCCAGATATTCAATCCCTAAGAACTTATGCTGCCACCAGACCACCTCTACAAGAAACACTTAAGAAAGTACTAAATACAGAAGAAAAGGAAAAAAGAACAACAGCAGTCTTCACAAGAGTACAGGAAAAAGAGTAAAACACACATGAACCAACTCCAAAACCAAAAGAAAGACAACAAACAAAGAGGAACAACAACAACAACTCTATAAGAACTTTATGATAGGAACCAACTTTCACATTTCAATAATTAGCCTGGATGTGAAAGGACTAAATGCACCACTGAAAAGATATAGAATGACAAAATGGATAAAATATCACCAGGAAACAATATATTGCCTTCAAGAGACCCATCTCACTAGAAAGGACACGCACAGACTCAAAGTAAGAGGTTGGGAAACAAATTTTCAGGAGAATGGAACACAAAAGAAGAAGGAGTCGTGATCTTAACCTCCGACAAAATACCATTTAAGCCATCAAAAATTAAAAAAGATACAGAAAACCACTAAATAATGATAAAAGTTTCACTCCATCAACAAGAAATATCTATTGTAAACATATATGCACCCAACATAGGAGTGCCAACTTTCATAAAGAAGCTTCCAGGAAAACTCAAGAAAGATATTGACTCTAACACTATCATAACTAGGGACTTTAATACCCCACACACAACCCTAGACATCATCAGGACAAAAAATCAACAATGAGATCTGGAACCTCAATGTGACTCTTGATCAAATGGACTTAACTGATACCTACAGAACACTCCACCCAATGACAACAGAATATACATTCTACTCATCACCACATGGAACGAACTCTAAGATGACCTCATATTTGGCCATAAATCGAAATTTTGTTATGCACCTTCTTGGAACACAGTGGAATAAAAATAAACATCAACACCAACAAGGTTCCCTCAAAACCCACAAAGATATGGAAACTAAATAGCATGATGCTAAACAACTCCTGGGTCAATGATGAAATCAAAACAGAGATTAAAAGTTACCTGGAAACAAATGAAAATGAAGAAATATCTTACCAAAATCTCTGGAATGCCATGAAAGCTTTAGTAACAGGGGAATTCATATCGCTACAAACGCACATGAAGAAAATGGAAGGATCACAAATTAACAGCCTAACAAGTCATCTTAGGAAGCTAGAAAAGCAAAACCACCAAAACCCTAATTTCAGCAGAAGAATCCAGATCACCAAAATAAAAGCCCAAATTCAGGACATAGAAGACAAAAAGATAATAAAAAAAAAAATCAATGAAACAAAAAGCTGTTTCTTTTAAAGGATAAAGAAGATCAATGGTCCCCTAGCTAGACTGACCAAGAAAAAGAGAGAAAAAGCCCAGATAAACACAATCAGAAACAGAAAAGATGAAGTCACATCTGACCCTGAAGAAATACAAAGGATCATTAGAGACTACCATGTATGGCAACACACTTTAAAACCTTAAAGAACTGGAAGACTTTCTGATATCACCCAAACTGCTGAGGTTGAAACAAGAAGAAATCAAGACTCTAAACAGACCAATAACAATCAAGAAAACTGACTATGTAATAAGAAAACTACCTACAAAAAAAAAAGCCCTGGACCAGATGGCTTTCCAGCAGAATTCTATAAGACATTTAAGGAGCAGCTGATACCAATCCTACTAAAAATATTCCAGGTGATTGAAAAAGATGGGACATTTCCCAAATCATTTTTTGAAGCTAGCATCACATTGATACCCAAGCCAGGTAAAGACCCAACAAAGAAAGAGAACTACAGGCCAATATCCTTGATGAACATAGATGCCAAAATTCTCAACAAGATCCTAGAAAGCCGAATTCAACAACACATCTCAAAAATTATCCATCATGACCAAGTAGGCTTCATCCCTGGGATGCAAGGCTGGTTCAACATTCGAAAGACAATAAATGTAATTAAATACATCAACAGACATCAGAACAAAAACCACATGATTATATCATTAGATGCAGAAAAAACTTTTGATAAAATCCAGCACCCTTCTTGATAAAAACCCTCGAACATCTAGGCATACATGGAACATACCTCAAAATGGTAAAACCTATCTATGAGAAGCCCACAGCTATCATACTCCTAAACAGACAAATTGGAGCCATTTCCCCTGAAAACTGGAACAAGACAAGGATACCCACTCTCACCCCTCCTGTACAATATAGTATTGGAAGTCCTGGCTAGAGCAATCAGAGAAGAGAAGGCAATCAGGGGTATCCAAATAGGAAAAGAGGAAGTCAAGTTATCTCTCTTTGCAGATGACATGATTGTGTACCTTGAAAACCCAAGAGAATCTGTCAAAAGACTCCTTGTACTGATAAAGGACTTTGGCAAAGTCTCAGGGTATAAAATAAATGTGCAAAAGACAATCGCATTTCTTTTTTTTTTTTTGAGTTGGAGTCTCACTCTGTTGCCCAGACTGGAGTGCAGTGGGCGCTCCTGGCCACCGCAGCCTCAACCTGCTGGGCTCCGGCGATCCTTCCACCTCAGCCTTCTGAGTAGATGGAATTACAGGCATGTGCTACCACGCCCAGCTGATTTTTTGATTTATTGTAGAGATGAGGTCTCGCCAAGTTGCCCAGGCAGGTCTCAAACCTGCAGGTTTAGGTAATCCACTCACCTCAGCCTCCCAAGGCGTGGGATTACAGGCTGAGCCACCAAGCCCGGTTGACAATTTGCATTTCTTTACACCAAAAATAAACAAACAGAAACCCATATAAAAAGCACAATACCATTCACAATAGCCACAAAAACAAAACAAAACAAAAAAATGAAATACCTTGGCATCTTCCTAACCAGAGATGTGAAAGAACTTTACAATGAAAACTACAAAACACTGCTCAAAGAAATCAAAGATGACACAAAAAAGTGGAAAAATATTCCATGCTCATGAATTGGAAGAATCAACATTGTGAAGATGTCCATCTTACCTCAGACAATCTACAGATTTAATGCAATACCCATAAAATTACCAGCAACATTCTTCTCAGAGTCAGAAAAATCAATACAGGAATTCATATGGAAACAAGAATAGCCAGAACAATAGAACAATCCTCAGCAAAAAAAAAAAAAAAAATGCAACAACAACAAAAAAAAAACAGTGCAGGAGGTATCACATTACCAGACTTCAAACTTTACTATAAAGCTACAATCATCAAAACAGCTTGGTATTGGTATGGGAACAGGTATATAGACCAATGGAATAGAATTGAGATTCCAGAAGCAAAACCTCAATTCTTCAACCAACTCATCTTTGACAAAGCCTCTACCACCTACCACTGGGGAGAGGAGAACCTATTCAGTAAATGGTGCTGGGAAAACTGGCTGACCACATGCGGAAGATTCAAACAAGATCCCTAGCTAACCCATACACAAAATTAACTCCAAATGGATCAGAGACCTAAATGTAAAACCTCAAACCATAAGAACCTTAGAAAATGCAGGACACACCCTTATGGAAATTGGAACTGGCACCCAATTCCTGAACAAAACCCAAAATGCATGGGCCATGAGAGATAAGATAGACTAGTAGGACCTCATTAAACTGACAAGCTTCTGCAAAGCCAAAGAAACCATCAAGAGAGCAGGGAGACAGCCCACAGACTGGGATAAAGTATTTGCCAACTCCAGGTCTGACAAAGGCCTAACATTTTGGATCTACAAGGAACTCAAATGTGCTGAAAAGAAAAACAACAAACAACCCCATTATAAAGTGGGCAAAAGATGTGAAAAGACACTTCTCAAAAGAAGATATCTGAGCAGCCAACAGATACATGAAGAAATGTTCAACCTCACTAATCATCAAGGAGATGCAAATTAAAACTACACTGAGATACCACCTAACTCCAGTCAGGATGGCAATTATCAATAACTCAAAAAATAACAGATGCTGTGAAAAGGGAACACTGCTACACTCTTAGTGGGAGTGTAAACTAGTGTAACCTCTGTGGAAAAGTGTGGCGATTCCTAAAGCCTCTAAATATTGACCTCCCATTTGACCCCGCAATCCCCCTACTGGGAATATACCCTGAAGAACTCAAATCACTCTATAAAAGATACCTGCACATGTATGTTTATCGTAGCATTGTTCACAATAGCAAGAACCTGGAACCAACCAAGCTGTCCATCAGAGGAGGACTGGATTTAAAAATTTGGTACATATACACGATGGAATACTACACAGCCATAAAAAAAAAACCAAAATCACGAATTTCGCAGCATCCTGGATGGAACTAGAGTCTGTAATACTGAGTGATCTCTCAGAGAAACAAAGATCTGAGTATCACATGTTCTCATTCATATAGTGGACCTTGAACATCTATTATAATTCTATAAGAAAAGGATTGACAGTGGCTGGAGACTATGGGGGTGGTAGGGAGGGGAAGGGAGGTGGGATTAACAGTAGTCAATATCTTTGTGGGGACAGGGAGACACCCCTTCTCAACAAGGGTGCCTGAACAATGCATATTTGTATACCTAACCCTTAACTGTACCCCACAATTTTAAAATAAAAAATATGTTAAAAAAAAAGAAAAGAAATGCCATAATCAGCAAGAATTTATTCCAATAATTTGAGGTTGGCTTAACATCTGAAAATAAATGAATATAACTTAAATATTAATAGAATAAAGGACAGTAACCATACTGTCCAAATTTTTTAAAAATTGAGTTATTTTTAAAAAGTATTTATTATTCAATTGTAAGAATTTTAATGTATTTGAATGCAAGTTACTTATCAGATGTAAATTTGCAAACATTTTCTACCAGTTAGTGGATGGTTGTTTCACTTTCTTGATCGTTTTTATTTAAAGCACAAAGGCTTTTACTTTGATAAAGTCAAACTTGTCCATCTTTCTTTCATTGCTTGTGCTTTGGGTGTCACATGTAAGAAAACACTCTCTGACCCAAAGTCATGATGATTGATTCCTGTATTTTCTTCTAAGAGTTTTATTATAGTTTCAGCTCTTACAGTTAGATCTATGATTTATTTGAATTCATTTCTGTGTATGATAGAAACAGATCCACTTCATCTTTTCATATGTGGCTATCCACTTGTTTAAGAACCATTTATTGAAAAAGACTATTCTTTCCTATTGGGTTGTCTTGGCATCTTTTTCGACAATAAATTGTCCAAGATATAAAAAAAAAAAAATGAAAAGAAAGTAGTACAATCTGGTGGATTATAATGATCTCTCAATGTGAAATATCTACCTACCTCATACAAGGTTATAAACATGCATAGCTATGTTTTCATAAGCAAAATTTTGTTTTTAAACTTATATAAATGGTATTCTGTGTTTGGCATTTTGTGATTTCATCTTTGTGCTTACTTTACATTGTTATTATTTAGTTTAATTATAGTAAATTATTCTCTTATGTAAATATATCAAATGTGTTTATTTTTTTCCAAATTAGTCAGAATTTAGGTTGTTCCAGTTTTTGCTGTTATCATCAATGATGCAGTGAATATTCTTGTGCATGTCCCTTGTGTGTATAAGTGTGAAAGTATACAGAAAGAAAATTACTTGGTCATAGGAAAAATGCATCTTCAACTTTATCAGCTAATGCCAAATTGCTTTCCAAAGAATGTACAAATTCACACTCTCCTTAGCAGCACAAGTAAAACAGCCTCTTATTGTCAGATTTCCAAATTTTTGCCAATTGGATGAATGTGAAATACCGTCATATGGTTGTTTTAATTATAATTTTTCTGAATAATTCTGAGTTTGAGTTATGTTTAGTGCATTTACAAAAATTTTAGTTTCCTCTTCATGAATAATGCTGAATTATTTGGTCATTTTATTCGTCAAGGATCACTTTCTAAAAATTTTGTATTGACTTAATCATTATTCTTGACATATTCTAAATACTAATTCTTTATAATTTGAGGACAGATATCTTTTTCTGGCCTATTATTTGTCTTTCATTTTTATTTATGTTGCCCTGTACTGCTCAACTCAGTATACTTGTATTTATCAGTCATTCTCTTTTGTTTTGTTCTATTTTTGTCTCAGAAATATATTTCTACTCCAATTTATGAAAAATGGTCTCCTATATGTGCTTCTAAAATCTTAGAATTTGGTTTAAATGTTTGTTATTAACTCATCTTGAATATATTTAATGTTTGGTATTTGTGCTACTAACTTCCATACATATTAAAACCCTATAATGGATTATTATTATTTTCTGCTTTAAATAGGTAATAGATTTTTAAAGACTAAATTAATAGACACTTTAAAGACATTAATGGAGACATATTTTTCATTTCCAGTGCTCTCCAGTACTTTCTGTAGATCTGTGTTTCCATCTTGCATTATTTTTCTTCAGGCTGAAGTATTTTCTTTAACAATTTTTATAGTGCCAATCTGCTGCCAATAAAGTCTATCAGATTTGTTAGTCTGAAAATGTCTTTAGTTCACCTTATATTTGAAGGCTACTCTACTGAATATAGAGTTTTAGATTAGCAGTCATTTTTAAAACCTTTAAAAATATATATTTAAAGAAACTAGTCCATCATTCTATGGTTCACATTATTTCTCATGTGACATCAGCTTTCATTTTTTTGGTCCTAAATTTAATATTTTTCTTTCTCTGACTATATATATACTCACTATATATCGTAAGAAATTGGCTCACATAATTATGGAAGCTGAGAAACCCTGCAATTGCCACCTGTAAGCTGGAGACCCAGGAAAACCAGTGGTGTAGCTCTGATCTGAGTCAGAACTCCTGAGAACCAGGAATGCTGAGGATGTAAGTCCTAGTCCAAAAACAGAAGAATGATGTCCCAGTTCAAGCAATCAGGTAAAGACAGAATTCTCTCTTCCTCTACCTTTATTCTACCTATGCTCTCAATGAATCGGTCGATGCCCAACCACATTGGGAGGGCAATCTGCATTACTCATTCTGTTGATTTGTATGTTAGTTTCACTCAGAAATATCCCCACAGACACACCCAGAAATAATGTTTAACTAAATATCTGGATACCCTGTGACCCAGTCAAGTTGCCACATGAAATTAACTCACAAACCCATTCTCTTTTTCTTCCATTTGGTTATATTTAAGGTTTCCCCTCTTTCATCTTCTATCTAATGTTCATCTCATTTTTGTTTGGTTCTTTTCTGCCTTTCAAAGAAACTTATTCTGTTGATTATACTTCTTTGAATGTTAGTATTTAACTCTTAATGTAGTTCTTACTGACAGCAATGAAATATCCTCAGGTATATTCTCTTTTCAAAAACATTTTTGACCCCACAACCACTTCCAATAATTATCTTAATTTCTCCTCATTTCCTAGCCTATTGAATTGCAGTTTCTATTTTCCCAGCCCTCAACTCACTCCTTAACCCATTCCAACCTGATTCTAGCTGTGATCACTGATCACCTCTATGTTACTAAATGCAATGGACATTTTTAGTTTTTTATAAATGTCTCAGTACAATCTCACATCATTTAATACTTCATATTTATTTACATGATCTCTTTCTTGGTTACTGAAATAATACATTTTTTCAGTTTCCCCTCACTTCTCCCTTCTCTTTGGCATTTCATCTGCTTTCTTCAATGAGGGCACATATTCTCTCCATATTGGTCATTAATTATTGAAAATTTATAAACTTCATTTTTAGATATTTTTCTTTTCTGACTCTATACTCTTATTTTAGGAAATATTGTCCTTATCTATGACTTTAATTACTATGTACTTGTTTACTGATAGCTCCCAGATTTGTTTTTCTAACCCAGACTTCTTCTCTGAACTGCAGACATATATTAGACTATACAGTCAAGTTAAAAATATAAGGGTCAACTTATTTCTTCCCCTACCTCCCAACATCAGTCTAATTAATTACTTAGTCAATTAAAATATATATAAATTCTATTTTCTGTACAAGTGTCATCAGAAACTTAGTTCATATTGTCACTTTTTTCTTGTCTGGACCACTAAAATTATTGCCTCACTGTTAATATCAAACATATGTTTAATAGGATGTGTAATGGAACTTTTAAAATTGTTTCAGAATTTTTCCAAAGTCCCAAAGTTGAGTACAATAGGTGAAAAGTGTTCCTTAATTCTAACATTTTGCCAGTCATCTTTGTAATTTATTAGTCATAAACTTCATGATCCCATACAGCTTAATAAGAGAACTCCGACATTTATTGAGGAAATTCAGAGTGTTTTCAGGACCCAGGTACCCTTCGCAAGAGGACTTTTGTTGTTGTTGTTGTTTGCTTTTCAGGGTTGATAAATTCTCAGTATATCAATCTGGCAGTGATAGTACAAATTATGAAGCAGCATTATGATTATTTTATAACTAATTTTATTTGCTTACTTCTCCCCTGAGACTCTTCATCTTCCCGCTGACTCTAGGTTTTATCTGCTTCTGGTGTGGAGGTTTTGCTGCTGTTCCAGATTCTAAATTGTTAGAAATTTCTAGGCAGAGATTAGCATGCCTTCACAGGCAAAATTTTACTTCACCTGGAAGCTCCCATGCCTACCAAAAATAATATCAAGTATTCATTTTCTAACCATAACAGGTATGTGAATTTACAACAGCAGCCGATGGGAAAGCAATTTCTTTCAATATTTCAATTTTTCTATACATAATCTATCATTGGCACTCTGACCATAGAAACTGTCGACTCAGCTTGTTTGCCAGCAGAAAATAATTTCCCAGAATTATCCCACAATTATATGATTTAAAAGTCAGCTGGAAATGCATCTCTTCTGAGCTTAATGGCAGTCTTCTTGTGGTTACTGATTGTTTGACATTAGCATATTTTTCTGTCAGCGTGGCCTCCAAAGTTAAGGTTGGTTCTCAGTTTCACAAAATTTACCCAGACAAAAAGGAAAAAAAAAATGAGGTACACTGAGCAAGAACAAGAAGATAGGAAATTAATGCTGATTCTTTTAGATAACCTGCTTTTTTTTTTAATCTTCTCTGGTAAGTCATATGACATTTGTTGTCAGAATTTTTCAGAAAGCACAGTATCAGAGATATCTGCAGGTGTAGGAGTCTGTAAAATGACTGTACATGTAACTTTTTTCCAACCATGGAATTATTCATAAATTGTAATAAAGTACATCATGGAGTATATTTTGCTAAAATATATGACATGTATGAGGGTCTGTTTTATGAATTAGACCACGTGAAGTACATTGGAAGGGACAATGGAGAGTACATTGCAAATGCCATTGTGATGCCTAAAGGTTTTGTTGAAAGCATACAAACATTAAAACTCTTAAGGGGTTATTTTTGTTTTCTGTAAAACTTATCATGTTATGGCTTTAAGTGTCAGAACAGGGCAAGAAAATAAGCAAAAAAAGGTACTATAGTACATTTCACAGCAACAAGGGGTGTGCCCTGAAAAGGATGTAACAAATCACAACTTATTAGTTTAAAGTAATTCAGAGATAAGTCAGGGTGAAATTTTACATATTTATAACTTTAATAAATGATTCATTTTGAAGATTCTTGTTAATTAAAACAATGCCAATTGAAATCAGAATACTAGATTTTTAGGACAAAAATGATGTCATCAGTTAAGTTTTACTTATATTGAAGAAAGAACTGTGTAAGAAATTTCTATTAATATTTTAAAATAGCATTAATATTCTATATAGGGATAATGCTACATATACAATCTCTATAAACTATTTAGCTCATGCTAGGTACATGGCTATTAATGAGCTATTTTAGGTAACATACTCTATAAGATTAATAATTTATACCTAGAAGTAAAGGGAAATTCTTTCTTTTTACCAATTTTCAAAGAAATTTAGAGTGAGACAATACTGATTTTAACCTGAATTATCTGCATGATTGGTGAATTTAAAATTGATTTGTGGGACTTTAGTGAAAATGGCAGGTTAAAGACTTTTGAAAATTATCTCCATTAAAAAAATGAGAAAAATAGCAAAAAAATAAAATAAAATAAAATAAAATAATTCAGAACTCTGAAAATTAACAAACAACTTATATAAATATGAAATGCATTTTTTCCCAAGAAAAAAATGATTGACTTTCAATAAGAATAGAGAGCTTTGTGACATTTTAATTTATCACAGTTTCATCTTCTAGTCTCTAGCTCTGTGGTAGCCTTGAAAACCAGCTGTCTGCAATCATGGTGAAAACCAGTAGCCTGGTAGTAACTAGAGGGGTTAGAAGGGGATTGGAGCTTCTTCAAAAATCCCTTGCTGGAGCATTATTCATCTTGTTTGGTGGTCACTTGGAAACCCTCACTTGCAAGACGGTCTTTAGAATTTAGTCAGAGCTCAACAATACAAAAATCTTCTTTGAGGGTGTTTGTCAAAAACAGTTGCAGACAATTGCTTAACTTCATGTTTGTCTGAAGTAGTGAATAACTGTTGAGGCAAACAACAGACTAACTACAAAGCTATGGAAAAAAAAATCAGATAAACAAGATTTCCAGAGTTTTTTATTTTTAATTTTTAAAAAAATTTTTTTTGTGTTGGAGTCTCACTCTATCACCCAGGCTGAAGAGCAGTTGCACAATCATGACCACCCCAGCAATGACCTGCTGGACTCAGGCAATCCTTCCACCTCAGCCTTCCAAGCAGCTGGAACTATAGGCATGTGCCACCAGCTCAGATGATTTTTTGATTTATTGTAGAGATAGGGTCTCACCAAGTTTCCCAGGCTGGTCTTGAACCCCTGTGCTCAGGCAATCCTCTTGCCTTCACCTCCCAAAGTGCTGGGATTACAAGTTTGAGCCGGGTCCTCCATAGGAGTTTTGAAAAGCCCTAACATATTACTGGGGTTCTAAAACACCACAGACATGTATATGGATGCAAATATGCTCTGAAAAGAACTGAAAAGGCCCAAGCTTTTACTTCTTCTTGATTTTGAGACTCTCTGAATGTTGAAAATGAAGGCAAAAGAAGAGTTATCAACTGCTGGACTACTAAAAAGTGTTACTGGAGCCCAGTGAGAACTAGAGCCATAAAGGAGGTGCCACTCAAGTGATCTTTAGCTTTCAATTAGTCAAACCCAACTGGTAACCAACTGGTAAGGGAATCTAAGATTGGTCCAAATCTAAGAAATGAGAACCCATAGAGGTAGGTCCAGCTTTTGCCTAAAGACATTTGTTCATAAAGGGAAAATGGTGGCCAAATTTCTGTTGGAAGATTGTCAAGGCCCAGGAGAAAATAATCAAAGCCCACAGAGAAACAGAAAGATCCATGGTTTCCAGAGACTGGGGGTAACAAGGGGTAGGGGATGACATGTATGTTTGACTGTAAATAAATACAAGAAACTTTTTTGGCATAAGGAAAATATGTTATATCTTGATTGTGGAGTTTGTTAAACAATTGTACATTTGTCAAAATTCATTCAATGCTTTATCTAAAATAGGCAAATTTTAATATATGTAAATATTTCCCAAAAAACTAGACAAAAAATGCCTCTTAAATAATAAGAGAAAGATAAATAAATCAACTAAATATGGGCAAAGAAAATTAAAAGGCAATTTATAGAAGAGAGAACTTTTATGACTCCCTCTCACCCACTAAAATAAGAAGGTACTCAAACTCTAGAAAAATTTAGTAAAATGTGAAATTATACAATAATGAAATAAACATTTCACATTTTATTGACAAAAATTTTAAACATGTGTTGCATAAAATGTGGGGATATAAAGACCTCAAGATAGGAATATAATTTGGAGAAATCACTTTAAAAAACAATGTTAGAGAATCTTGAAAACTGAATAAATCCACTCCATATAATTCAATAATTCCATGTCTATGCATATATTGTAGAAAAACTCTATATCTCTTCAAGCGGGAAACATGAATAAGGAGCTTATCCCAGCCTTGTAGTTTCTACACTTGTACTTTTCTGAGTCTGCACAAGATCTTCAAATGGCTGGTTCTTCTTGTTCTTATTTTTTAATTTTTTGGCTTCCATCCTTTTAATAAAAATAACTATTATCAGACTGGAAAGTGAAGAACAAGCAGGCTTGAGAGGAAATTAAAACTCCAAACCAGAGAAAAGAGAAAAAAAAAATCATCTAATTGCTAAAAATGAGTTTATCTTCCTCATGAAACAATTATCAAACCAGTAATAAAACATCAAACGACTTGACCTCTGAATATTGACAGTGACTTAAAAATTGATGAAAGATGGAAAAGATTACTAAAAAGTGTGGGGGGGGAAGGCAAATAAATATTGTGTCAATTCCAAAATGGGACAATTTGGAAGCTATAGAGAGGTAAAGTTTATTGAATTCTCTGACAATAATTCCAGAACAAACTTACTAAAACAATATTTTGTCAATATTTATAAAGAGACTATCTGATCACAAGGCATGGCAAAATAACTTAATTTTTTGCTGATACAATCTTAAGGTTGAAAAAGATTTATAAAGTCAATGTTTTTTATTTTGTATATTCATATATTCTTTTAAAACTAAATGGGTTATAGATGTACATTTTAGATAATTTTATAAAATAGATTTTTCATTTAAAACTACATGTAGATATTACTATATAGGAAAGTATTCTATTTTAAAAAATATTTTCAGGACTAATGTTTATTTATTTTTAAGTTTTATTTTGGATTCAAAGAATATATGTGCAGATTTGTTACATGGATAGATTGTGTGATGGTGAGGTTTGGGCATCTAGCAAGCCCATCACCCAAATGGTGAGCATGAGTAGTTTTTCAAGTCTTATCCCATTTCTCCCACCTCTGTTTAGGAGTCCTCAGTCTTTGTTGTTCCTATCTTTGTGTCCATGTGAACTCAGTGTTTAACTCCCACTTATAAGTAAGAACATGTAGTATTCGGTTTTCTGTTTCTGTGATAATGTGCTCAGGATAATGACCTCCAGCTTTACCCTCACTGCTGCAAAGGACATCATTTTGATCCTTTTTTTAAAAACTGTGTAGTATTCCATAGTGTATATGTACCACATTTTCTTTATCCAGTCACTGTTGATGAGTACTTAGGTTCTTTTTGGTAGAAAAATGCATGCACCTTTGGGTATATACCCAGTAGTAGGATTACTGAGTCTAATGGTAAATCTATTTTTAGTTATTTAAGAAATCTCCATACTGCCTTCCATAGGGGATGAACTCGTTTACATTTCTATCAACAGTGTATGTGTGTTTCTTTTTCTCCACAACCTCACCAACATCTTTTTTTTACTTTTTGATAATAACCATTCTGACTAGTATGAGATGGTATCTCATTGTGGTTTTGACTTGAATTTCTCTGATGATTAGTGAAGTTGAGCATTTTTTCATATGTCTGTCCGTCTTCCTTTGAGAAGTGTTTGTTCATATCCTTTGTCAACTTTTTAATGGGGTTATTTGTATATTTCCAGTTGAATTGTTTAAATTTCTTATAGATTCTGGATATGAGTCCTTTGTCTGATGCATAGCTTGCAAATATTTCCTCTCATTCTATAGATTGTCTATTTACTCTGTTAATAGTTTCTTTTTCTGTGCAGAAGCTCTTTTGTTTAATTAAGTTCCATTTGTCAGGTTTTATTTTTGCTACATTTGCTTTTGAGGTCTTTGTCATAAATTTGATGACAAGGCCACTGATGTCCAGAAAGGTGTTCCCTAGGCTTTTTTCTAGAACTTTTATAGTTTGAGGTCTTATATTTAAGTTTTAATATATTTTGAGGCAATTTGTGCACACAGTGAGACAAAGGAGTCTAGCTTAATTCTTTTGCATATGATTAGCCAGTAATGCAAACATTGCTTCTACTGTGAAGCCTTTCCTAACTATACAATTTAAATTAGCACTTTCCCCTCTAGTCGTTATCACATTAGTTGTTACAGCAATATTATCATCTGAAACTATATTGTTCATTTTGTTGTAGATACTTGTATTTTATCTCTTTTCCTAAATAGGATGCATAAAGCAGACGAGTAATAACTTTATCTGCTTCTTTTTCTAAATAGGATCTCTAAAAAAAAACCTAGCATAATAGACACTCAAATACTTAATAAGCAATTGCACTGCTTGTTAAAGAAAAATACTAGAAACATCCTAAGAGTACATCAATATTAGGTATTATCATATCAAATATAATACTAACTAGAAATTAAAGATAATATACCAGGTGAAAAACATGGTGTTAAGTGAAAAAAATCAAGTTGCCAACTTGTATATTTAGTATTAAACAATCAATGTAATTAAAACAAAAATAACACCCTGTAGACACTGCTACAAAGTATATTATGAGGATTGATATGGTTTTGGAAACTGTTCAATATGATCCATAATGAGAAATTGGAAATGTGTTTAGAAATTTTATAGCAAGTTGATATTGTCATGATAACCAAGTATGAAATGAGTAAACATGTCTCAATAAATGATGAGGGTATAGACTAGTTTAAATGTGATTGGACTTGCTAGTGAGCAGCGTGTGGCACAAACTATGTATCAGACACTTGTGATAGCATCATATGTGGTCTACAACAGGCTGTAGATGACACACAGAAAAAATTTTAAAACCTGGTTTTTAACTACATATAGATTGAGAAACATAGCTTCAGATAATCTTATATATTTTAATACTTACATATATGCATGAAAAGTCTGAAATTGTTTGGAAAAATACTGAATTCATGGTAGTAGTTGAATGTATGAGAAGAAGGAATAAGAGAATGGAAGTTGGAATTGGAAATAAATGTAGTTTTATGTTTATCTAGTATATTTTAATCTGTTTATTGAAAGAAAGATAAGGCAAATGTGACAGTTATTAATTATGGGTACAGGGACTCAAGATTTTTTATATACTTTTATATATTTTTATCAAAATAAAACTAGCCCACGAGAGAGAGAGATTGAATCTTCCAAATAGAACAGGAAGTCAGTTGGGTTAAAGAAGAATGTCTTCAACAAAAATAATGGAATGGATCCTAGCAACAGAAAAATCAGCTGAAGAGTTGGAAGACATGAATGACAAGGTGAAAATGATGTCTACTTTTTATCTCACAAAGGGAGAAAAAGTCAGTTAGTTTCCAGGGAAAAAAAAAGCTACATCAGAAAAACGTGGTCCAAATTTGAAGCAAACCATGATAGGATTTTAAAGATTTAATGCAATTTAAGAAAAAAGCACTGATTTTACCAATGTGTCAGAAATTTATTTACATGGCACAGAAATTGAGAGCCCAAAGGTTTGAACTGTGATAACATCACTACACCCCATCCTAGGTGAAATACCAAGACCCAATCTCTTAAAAAAATAATAATAGCTTAAATGGAATATACTAAATGTATATTAATTTAAAAGCGTTTAAGGGCATTTAATTAACCAAAAGACAGGAAACTTCTTTTAAAATTGTTAAAATGACTAGATTTATAAATGTAATAATGTAAAACACTATTGGGTTAAAAAATCATGAAGAACAGAATGTTTTAATTTGTATTTTTGATAAATCAGGTATCATTTAAAAAAAATTTAGTAGTTTTGTATAATAGTAATCATCAAGAATATAAAACAATTTATATTGAGAAACTTGCTCTTGGGGAAAAGGTGATGTAGAAAGAAGAATAGGGGAAATAATTCACATATATTGAGGCATTAAACTACTACACAAAATTTTTGAAAAAATATTACATAACAGTGAGATAATTAGAAATAAACAAAAGTATACTATGTAAAGTAATAAAATAAATATTTCTGATTCTGGTAATGGTAGAGTAGAAAATTTGGAACAACCCTCTTACTGAAGACAATGGGAAAATTGGAACCAAATACATTTAAAAGTTCATTGAAAGTAACAACGGCTAACAAGTTAGAATTATCAGGCCAGTATTTGCAGGAAGGAAAGAGGCATGCACGTAGAAATGTTTTTCTCCGGGAAATGTTTACTAATTTTATAGTTGACAACATGAGACTCAGTAGCACTTTTGACAGTGCAGTAAATAAGACATATTATAGTCTAGGTTTGCTAAGTAAACATCATATCCAGTGCATATACAGTTTTGAGCTTACCCAGAAAATGAACCCTGAGTAAAGGATTGAGTGTAAATGGCTTTTTGGATTCAGGTGATCCTAAGAAGCATGTGTATGAATCTGCAGAAGTGAGATAAAAAAGAAAGAAATACAATTCAGAGCATAGTGATGCAATAGATGATTACTGTGTGCTCTCTTGTCATATCCATTTTTTCATCTGGATTCTTAGAATTTACAAGCTAGGACGACGGAATCGACAAAGTCAGCAACTCTTATATTTCAGAATTATACCAGTACATCTATGTATAAAGCAAGTCCATATAAAACACATGAGAGAAAGGCAAACAAAAAGAAAAGAAAAGAAAGAAAGAAAAGAAAGAAACAGCAAGACAGAAAAGCAAATATTTCAGTTTTGATAATCAGTGGTAATGAGTAAAAATATCTTGGCTGCTGGGTAGAAGCAAGAGACCTGAAAGTTGATGTGTAATTCACTGTCTTAAACTTACATTTAAATTATTAACCACAAACACACCTTAGAACTACTAGGAATGACATTACTGCTGTGCACTGAGTAATTTTAATATCTATTTCTAAATACAAAGTTTCTCTTAGAAATTACTTATTATTATTGTACAGTATTTTGCTATGAGTGTTATAGCTTGCTACAGTATTGAATAGATGTACTCAAAAGTTCAAGACCTTCAACTGGAAATATATGTTTATTGTATTTCCCCAGACACATTTTCTGCCACCTCATAAGTCCCTAACACGGTTTTCTTTATATAAAATCAAATATTACAAAAGATATTATAATGGGTAGTTAAAAATGGCATGTTAGTCATAAATTACCAGATACGAACAATCATAGCTGGCATAAAAATGGAAATTTTTTCCCTGATACACCATTATAAGCAGTCAAATAGCAGGGAGGCTACTGAGTCTTTTTGATGCAATTGCAATCTTTTACCCTTGTGTGAAGCCACAGGGACACAGGGCTGATATGGAGAACACTGTTGTGGACATCTGATGCTCTCTCCAGAGACTCAAGCCCAAAGCATAGTGTAAGTTTAGCTAATAGGCACAATCATACGTCCATTAGCTCTCACAGAAGAGGCTGTCTTGTGAATTATGCATTGATTTCCAATTAGTTGAAACAACCTTGTCAAAGGAAATTACTACTGGACAAATATCAGGTTGTTTCAGTTTGATCTGCCCATTGTTTTAATGTTCTAAGTAACTGAATGCTTTACAGACATTAATTCTGAAAATTAGAGCCGTTAATGAGTTTTAATGAAGTCACATGTGTCTATTAATAGCCAATTAACAGAAACTACTTCTTACGTGCCTGGGCACACTGAATCTTAGTTAAAGGACAATAAGTCTATTGCAAAGATTAGCTGTTCCAAAGTAAGTTTCCCGAGGGGCTTGTGAGCCCAGCTGGAACGACAGGACAATCTCAGTTTATTGTGAAATAATAGTCTATTAATTAAGGATTGAAGCAAAAATCCAACCATCTCCAAGCTAAACATATTGAATGAATCAGTAACACAACTTATCCAAAATGCAACACTGGTTTTTAAAAGTTGTTACTTTAGAAAAAGTTGTCAGGGAGTCAAGGCATAAACCATGACCAAAACGCAGCAAGGCAAACACCAGAAGGCTGGCTTCTCAGGCCTATGTATGGCCACAAGCAGAATGACTCCGGCAAGCTGCTGACCTCTGATAAACTTTAGCTTCAAATAGAAGTTTGATTATACCATACGATTTTTAACCTCCCCTCATCTAGCTCTCAAATTCTATTAAGGTACATCATATGAAATTGCCATGTTTGAGAAATTTTGTCTTCAGAAATGGCTGTTACGTGACTCAACCCAAACAACTCTAATCTTGGGAGAATTAATGGTGATTGTAAAAATCTGTGAGACTTTTTGACATGAGAGATCTAATATCCTGATTTCTGATTACAAGTGACTTCAAAATATCTGATTGAGATTTTGATATATTCAGTCTAGTAGAGTTGTTTTAAAGAGGGAGAGATACCTCTTTAAACTCTACCTTCATGACCCAATTACCTTTCAAAGACCTTGCTTCCAATACCATCATGTTGGAGTTCAATATTTTTTAACATAAGAATTGGGGTGGGGGTGATATAGACATACATGCCATAACAACACACACACACACACACACACACACACACAATACATATATATTAATATATCGCATATAGTCAATCTTCATTGTTTATAGCTTCCATATTTACAAATTCACCTACTTGATAAAATGTATTTGTAACCCCAGATCAATAATTGTGACACTTTTGAGGTCATTCACCGACATGTGCAGAGTGACAGCAATTTGAGTTTCTTAATGCACACATTCCTAGCTGGGGCTAAACAAGGTGATTTTCTGCCTTTCTGTCTCATCTCTCATACTGTAAGCAAGTGTCCTCCCACAGTCTATTTAATGCCATGGATTTTGTGTTTTTGTACTTCTTCATGGTGATTTCACTGTTTTAAATAGCCCCCAAGTGTAGTGCCAAAGTGCTGTCTAGTGTTCCTAAGCACATGAAAGCCTCAATGTGTCTCATGTAGAAAATATGTGTGTTAGATAAGCTTCATTCATGTATGAGTTATAGTGCTGTTGGCCGTAAGTTCAATGCTAATGAATCAACAATTTTGATTTAAATCAACTTTTATGAAAAGGTGTCTTTAAACAGAAACACACATAAAACAAACTCACATATTGATCTGTTGATGAAAATGTGACCAGAGACTCACAGGAACCTAACCCTGTTTTTAATTGAGGAGCAATAGTTTAACATTTACTAATTCAGTGCTCACAGCATCTTTATTTTTAAATTTTTAGATTCCAGGGGACATATAAGATTTGATACATGAATATATTGTATGATGGTGAGGTTTGGGCTTCTCTGAGTCCATCATCCAAGTAGTAAGCCTGGTACCCAATAGGTAGTTTTTCAACAATTGCCCCCTCCCTCCTTCCCCTCTTTTGGAGCCTCCAGTGTCTGTTGTTCCCATCCTTAAGCTCATGTGTACACAGTACTTGGCTCCCACTTACATCTTTATAAACATAACTACCATGAATATTGAGAATTAACAACATAGGTTACATTATAGAGGGGGGACCCTGAAACCTTGGAATTTATTTATAAAAAATTGTGTATTTATTCTTACATGGTTAAACTTCAGTCATTGCCAAAGTACTCTCTGATGCTGTATGTCTATCAAGATTCTTATTTCACTGCTCAAAACAGTTTTTGAATTTGTCAATTTTAATGTTTTTTAGTGCTTCTGCCATTTTTTTGTTTTACTTCTTCCACATTAGCAAAATATTTTCCTTTGAGGATTTTTTTTTCATCCGGGGAAACAAAATAAAAGCCTCACAGGGCGAGAGCAGGTGAATAAAGAGGGTGGGATATGGGGGTAATGTCATTTTTGGTCAAAAACTGCTGAACACTCACCGCAGGTATACTCATAAATCACCCATCATGAAATAGGCACACGTTGAAATAATCTTAAAAACAAACAAACAAAACAAACAAAAACTTCACTGAAGCTGAATGCAGCCTCTCACAACAACGCTAGCTGGTACACTAACGCAGATGGGGTCCTAGGACACTTTCATAGTGTAGAAAGCCTATATTATAAGGGACCCATCTTTCAAAAGATAATTCTGTTTTTTCGGGGTCCTTTCTCATATACAGTAATTCTGTAAGTTGAAAGGAAGATATATATTCAGGTGTGGGATGTTTTCCATTGGTAGAAGCCAAGGACAGATGCCCACAAAATCAAAAGCCACTGAGAGACCCAAGAACTGGCATAGACTCAGCAAAGGTCTTAACCAGGATCCCATTTTCGTGTGTGTGTGTGTGTGTGTGTGTGTGTGTGTGTGTGTGTTCGCTATTTTTATTTTTTTTAGAAACTTACATTACTTGACTTCCTACTTTATTGCTCACTTTCTTTTATCCTCACTCATGAGGTCCCAGCCAAATGTGTCTGAATGCATTCTGTTGCCTCACACACATAGGGTTTTTGGCCTTATGTTTGGCTCACATTATTCCCTCTACTTGAGCTACTTTTCTCCTTTACTTGCACAAACCTAAACTATTTTCCTGAAGCATTCTCCAATTCCCACTTCCCCACGCCCAGACAGCTGTAATCTCTCACTTCTTTAAATACTTACTATAGTCTGCTTATCTCTGGTAGGAGTAACAGATTGTACATTTAATTTGGATGATTTGGGGACTTGTCTCACTCATTTTATAATTCCCACTTTGCCTTCCCCAATGCCTTAAACATGTTCACCATATATTTATAGCATAAAAGTATTTGATTCCGTAGTTCTCGATAATTTTAGGCCACAAGACCCTTTAAAATGTGACTAAAGCTTCTCCTGAAAAAAATCAACTTAAAATTTGTACTGCATTTTCAGGTATTTGAAGCTCTCTTCCCTATCACTATCACCTCTCTAAGTCCATGAAGTCTCTGTTAAAAACTTGATTTACTGCAAACTCAGAATGACAACAGAACTTTTATGTCCACAGAAGTCAAGCAACTTGTCTCAGGCTAGTAGAAAAAAACAGGACTGATGCTGAAGTTTACAATTTTCAGGTTAGAAGTTTTCCTAAGTGGATGACTTAACATGACCCTATTAATGTACTCTTGTTAGCTCCAAATGGAGAGACAGACAACTCAAGGAAACTTCACTCTCGCCACAGACTAGTGTGCTGGTGGGTGTTGCTGATGTCAAGAGGGAGTAAGCATCATGTAGAGACAGACTAGAAGACAGGAAATTGATTACAACACTAAGTCTGCCGTTTGCCATTTCTGGATATCTACCTCAGCCAGAATTTTGGAGAAATAAAAGGACCAATGACCTCAGAAAATCTATATGGGTTCTTCATAGGAAGTCTAAGATTAAACACTAGTCTAGCTGGCTTTATTGTTTAGCAGGAAGTCAAGTAAAGTTATTAGTCTCAACATCTTGGGGTACAGAGTTTTGAAAGCTTTTGTATTTCAAGAGTCAACTTATTTTCACTTCCTATGGAAAAACCTCTCAAGCTCTGTACACCTAGTTTCCCCATAGAAATATGATAAAGATCGGTTCTCTGGAAGCCTTCATACTTCAAGAAGCTCTGAAACTTTCAGGTGAACAAATGCTGTGTGATATACAAAAAGAAAACGATTCCTAATTCTTGTCTCAAGGGTTATAGAGGCTGGGCTATACTTTGCAGTTCTTAAGTCAGTGGCAAAAGTGAATATATTATTCTTCCTTAGCTTAGTGTGTCAGAAGACCCTTGGTAGAAGCCATGACTAGTCCTTTTTCAGGGACAAAAATCACACTTATCTCCCTTTCCAGGCTTCAAGCTGAAGACTTGGCATCTTTCTTTCTATGCCTTCCAAGTAGTATGCCACAAAGATTCCAAACTCAGATTTTATGAAAATAACATGTCTGCTATAATAGCTTCCATCTCAGTTTTAACAGTACATATGTTTTTTTTTAAATAAAAGTATTGCCTTGAATTCATGCATTTGTTTATGTTACTACTCACTGATGACTTGTTTGATCAGATTAGAAATGTTTTCTCTAATTGATTAGAGATACTCAAATCTTTTTTTCTGATTAAGGGAAATTTTTGATCAAAATATCTAAGTTCTTTAATGTGCTGTGCTGTAAATTAGTGTCTGGGTGACCCAATTTTAATTGTAATGAAATACATGTTGAATTATTTTGTTAATGTTTTTAGTTGTCCACTAACTTCTAAAAAAACTCTTTAATACAAAATCTCTCTTTTTGACTCAGAATACACAAAATTACAAAAATTTTCCTGCCAGGTGCAATGGTATATTCAAGTAGTTCCAGCTACTCAGGAGGTTGTGGCAAGGGAGGCTTTCTTAAGCCCAGGAGTTGCAGACCAGCCTAAGCAACCCTGTCTCTAAAAAAAAAGAAGAAAAGGAAAAAATGGATAAAAATCTTAAAAAGGATTTAATGACAGAAATGAAAAATATGAGAACTTAGAAGTCATTAGAATTTATACAAAAAACGTTTGTTATATACACTAAAAATGTAAAATTGATTGTGATGTTCTGATTATATATTTTAATAAAATATATAATGTGCAATTATAATTATATGTGTAATTATATAATTATATTTAATAATATGCATGTTTGTATATTGCAAAACCTGGTGACTTAAGCAACAATAATTATATTACATTGCACAGTTTGAAGGGTTATGAACATGGACAGGGTTCAGCTGACAATTCTCTGGCTCCACATGGCATTAACAGGAGTTACTGGGTATTCATCTGGGGCCAGGCTGATCAGGAAGGTCAATGTCAGATCCAATCATACCCAGCATTTTGGTAGAGATGGCTGGAACGCTGTGCTCAACTGGATCCCTCCAGTGTCTGTATATTTCAGGATCTCTCCTCATGTTCTTTCTAGAAGGGTAGTTGGACTTCTTACATGGCTGCTTAGGGTTCAAGAGAATCAAGCAAAGCTGCAAGTTTTTAGAAAACTAAGTCCAGAACGGGCATAGTGTCAATAACCACATTGGTCAAAGCAGTTATAATCAGTCCCGGATTCAAAAGAAGGGCAAATTGATACTACATCTAGATGAAAGACGTTTCAAAGAATTTGTGACCATTTGTAATCTGCTACAGATGGTAGAGTAGAAGTGTAAAATGTGGTAAAAATGCAGGGAAAAAAATTAAAAGCAGATGAACAAACTGCATCAAAACCTTTCATCAATGCAGTGTCATGAGTAGTTTAAAAAATTAGATTATCTATGTCCTCAACAATGATGGGGATTTCAGGTTGATGAAGCAAATGAAACCATAACCGAAAGTAGTCAAGTGATAGGGATCTTTAGCAGAGTTAACCGAGGAGAAATAACTTGGCAGGGCCAACAGCCCAGGACTTTTTGTTTGGTATGTGTGGATCCTCCCCAAAAGGAATTTATTTATAAAAAATTGTGCATTTATTATTACATGTTTAAACTTCAGTAACCTTTAAAGCATGCTATTTGGTGCAATATATCTATCGAGACACTTTTTCCACCGCTCAAAACAGTTTTTTAACTTGTCAATTTTGATGCTTTTCAGTACTTCTGCCATTTTTTGTTTTACCTCTTCCACATCAACAAAATGTTTCCCTGTGAGGACTTTTTTCACCTGGGGACACACACAAAAAAGTCTCTCAGAGTGAGATTGGGTGAATAGGGAGGGTGGGGTATGGGGGGTCATGACTTTTTGGTCAAAAACTGCTGACCACTCAGCACAGTGTGGGCAGGTGCCTTGTTATAGTGGAAGAACCAGTCACCTGTTTCCCCAATTCAGGACGTTTCTACGGCAAATTGTGATACAACTGTCTCAAAACTTCCAGAGAAAAAATTTGACCTTTTGATCTGGAGGGACAAATTTCAAGTGTATTTCAAGTGCCTCCCACCAATAAAGGCAATTTCGGGTTTTGGGGGGCCCATGGGAGTGGACTCAAGAACTAATCCAGAGAAACTTTGTTTTAATGCTAGTCCAATCAGAAGATTACAAATAAAATAAGCACTGATGCCCAGGGGTTACAAAATCAAAAGAAATAAATGTACCTCACACACTCTTTGTAACTATATTATTTGCCATGTATCATAATAGGTAATCGATTCAAATGTGCAGTTGGTCATTCACAATCTGCTTTGTAAAATGCACATTCTTCAGATCACATTTTCATTGCTTCATTTTTTTTCTAAAAATAATACCGTGTAGGAATTGATGAACATATATGCAAATTAATATTTTTCTTTTTTCTCATCATTTTCTCTGATAATCTTTATAAATTGTAACTCACAAATGTAGTTCTTGCCTTCACTCATCTGAGGTAAGAAATCTTAAACTTATATCTTAGATTCAGGAAGAGTTTGTGCATTAGATTAAAATGATCTTAAGAAGCATTTTTCCCTGTACATGTCTTATTGCTTTTGTAGTTTATGTCCTATACTAGAGATTGAAATTTTCAGATCTTTTATATATCTATTAAATATGATGTGCATCATCCAATTATGCCCCAATAAGTTTTGAGGCTGATGGATGTGTGTGGCATACTAAAACAAAGGTATATATCATACTCAATAAATGTTCCTTCACTTGTTCACAGAAATTGGTTCAGTAACACTAATAGGAAGTTTGTTGGTAGTTTTACTTGGGAAACCAAAGAAGACTTCCAAAAGATATAGATTTTAAACTGTTTCCAAGAAGGTTCATAGAGCATAGAACTGCAAGAATGGAAAGAGTCAAGATGAGGATGAGAGCTGCAATTAACACACACACACACACACACACACACACACACATGCAAACACACCAAAAGGAAAAGAGATAGAGTAATGATTTTCAACAGATAAAAGTATTATTTGGCTCATAACAACAATAAAAATTTCCATTCTCCAATTAAATACTGTCTTTATCTGGATAATGGGATCTAAATGTAGTGTTGGTTAAAGTGAAATAAACACAAAGTTGTTTGGGAACACATGAATACAAACCACAGGATGATTCATTTATATTTACATATGGGACTTCACTTACCACGGCGGGGCTACAGGGTTTACCAGAAATCTTCTAGAACTTTATAGTTTTTGACTACTACAATTTTTTGAAAAGTTTTGTTTTCAGCAAGAAACAGGCCCTGTCTACAAGCCACCTGAAAATAGTACAAGCTGGATCATCATTGCAAAATTGCTTCACTAAAAGGAACATGTCTTAGCATCCATGTGGTTTTGCAGACTGTGAACACAGAAAGGAAAAGGTGCACTTTGCCTGGCATTTTTTATCTTGAAACAGTCAATTTAGGACCCTAAAGGTTAAGCTGTAAATCACCCACTTAAATATCTTAATATAAAACTCAACCTGCAAGCCAACATATGCCCAATAAAATCTAGGAGATGTATTGCACTTTTTTCTTTTTTTTAAGATTTAAGCTTAGTAAATAAAATTCCTAAGTTCTCTTAGTTTACATAGTAGCATTTACCACAGAAATGACCACCAAAGAACACGAGCCATAGAAAAACACCATCAAAATAGAAAAACCCATCAGATAGAAAGTCTGTTCACAGTGTATAATATTACTTGTAAATTCTTTACAGCCAATGTCTATTGGCGTGCTCTCTCTGTCACTCAATATAAACAAGGAGGATCATCCTAGAAATTTAGCTCTGCTTTCTGAATGCACTGAGGGGAACTTACCAGAACTGACAACATCCTCCAGACATTGAGGAAGAGAAAAATCGCTTTCTGTGTGCTCACAATACTGCTAACTTTACCTCTGCCCCATTCTGTGCTTCCTGAGTCAGATTTCTGAGGGAGGGTTGAGCTGCTGAAAGTCACTAGCAAAAGAGGTTTATTGGGGGTGGTTGGGAGCACTGATGCCCAGACCTCTCTCAGAATTGAGCAGTCCACTCTGTAGAAGCTGGGAGTTCTCCCAAGTTCCATACAATGATAGTTCAACAGAACTATTGAAGAACTTCCTGTCACAGTAAGAGAAATATTATATAATCTGTGCTGATAGGGTAGCCACTAGTTACATGTGGCTATTGAGCGCTTGAAACGTGTGACTGAGGCACTGAATTTTTAATTTAATGTATTTCATTTGAGATTTACATAGCCATATTTGGCTATTGGCTACCATATTCAAAAGCAAAGATTTTATTATAACACCCTGACCTCCATATAATCCTGACTGAAACTTAATGGTTAAAATATAGGTAGAAGAATTGTGCTTTATATTAAAAACACTACCAAATGACAAGATTTGAAAAATAATTTGGGCATTGATATGAGAAGAATATTTATTTGGGAAGTAAAACCTTGCCAAGTAAAATAATCTTAAAAACAGATCTCAAATATTAATTTATTAATTACATATTTACTGAGAGGCCATTAGCAGGCTGCAGCGGGCTATGTGTTAGGAACACAAAGATGAGACACTTCTGCTTTTCACAGCTTTCCAATCTAGCGGGAGGAGACAAATAAGGAGATATTTACAACATAATGTTATAAGTGTACAGACAGCACCAGTGACTCCTCATGATGTAGGGTGTTCCATCATCCACTGTGTAATTAACAGTTTGAACATATGCAGTAACAATGCAAGGTTTTAGGTGCTATGAAGGATATAAAAGTGAGTAAGATAATCTCTGTCTTCAAGAAACTTTCACTCTAAACTTCTGCAATAACAGACCTATTCATTCTCCCTCAAATATACGAGGAGTATAGAGATCTATTTTGGTGAAAGCAACATACGTTTCTTTCTATTCTTAGTTCTAACTACAACTAGCATCAGTTGCTGGATTTTTTTTTTTTTTTTGTGCTTAAGGATACCTTCCTAAAGAATAGTTCATCATTGTCACCCCAGTTCCAAATCCTTCTTGGCATCAGTTTGGCTTGTCACCTATTGTGTGGGCTCTGTATTAGGTCTTCTGTATTATTCAGTAATCTCTGAGTAAAGGGCCGCACAGGAGGACAGGAGTGAGGATGTGGAGGACAGAATGAGCACTGTGTGTAAACTGATGACTTGGTGACCCAAGACCTATCCCCTTGATCACCTCTGTGGTTGTGGTTAGCAGCCTCTGCAAAATGACAGTTTTCTTAGTCGAGTAGTTGCTATACCCAAAATATCATAGACTAGGTGGTTCAAACAACAAGCACTTATTTCTTGTATTTCAGAAGGCTGTAAAGTCTGAGATCAGGGTGTTAGCATGGTCAAGTTCTGGTGAGGGGTTTTCTCATACAGAGGAGTGTGTGTGTGTGTGTGTGTGTGTGTGTGTGTGTGTGTGTGTGTGTATGTGTATGTGTGTGTGGGACAGAGAGAGAGAGAAAGAAGAGAGAGAGAAAGAGAGAAGAAGATACAAGATAAGAATGTGTTGTCTTGTGTCTTCTTTCCTGCAAGTTTCATCCTCCTTTGTTTCTCCATCCAACTTTTTTGAGATCACCTTCCAAATAAACTATCTGTACTCAGTAAGTTCTTTTCTGTGAGTTGAGTAGGCTATGGTTTGAATATGGCCTCTAAAATTTATGTGTTGGAAACTTAATACCCAATGTAACAGTGTTAAGAAGTGGGACCTTTAAGAGGTAATTAATGTTGTTAAAGAGGGATGAGTAGTTATGTTGAGAGTGGCTTATTATAAAAGCAAGGTTTTCACTCTCTTATCTCTTGCTTTCTCATGCACACTTGCCCCTTTGCCCTCAACCATGGAATGGCAATAAGGCCCTCACCAGATGTGACCTTTACAGTCTTCTGAACTGCAAGAAAGTAATCTTTTAAAAATTTATAAATTACCCGGTATGTGGTATTCTTTACAGCAATACAAAATGAACTAAGACTTTGGGTTAGGTAGTATAAGTCTTGGTCAAGAGTTAAACTGCATGTGTATGTTTATGCATGCATGATCTATGATTAGAATAAATTGTAAGAAATATGTTACCGTATGTGCATCTCAGAATATATCTTGAATTCTTTCACTCGTCAGTGTTCTAGGATGTTCATTTTTCCTTCCAAATACATCACCTTTTAAAAAAACTGAAATCTCTTTCATTGGGTATGTCCCCTATTTGAGTGAATAATATTTTTGTTTTTGGACACCCCCAAAAAAGTGTCAGTTAAATAGGAATTCATCATGACCTCATCCACTCATGAGAAGACCTGACCTGGAAGGAAGACAGTAAATATTACTTTTGTGGCCTCTTTCATTCTTTCAGAAAACACTTTCATTTGAAAAGATGTGGCATTTATTTCTCTCTTTCTCCTTTTTTGTTCTTTTTTGAAAAGACTGTCATTTTGCTTTTGGTAGTTATTATTATTGTTGCTTTCCAGCAGTTATAGTAATCTCATTCTTTTAAAAATTCTTAGTGGCTCCTATACTGATAGGTGGCCATTTTTCTGCTTACTGACAGCATCCTTTCTGTCTTGTTTCAGAAAATTTTGTATGGCCTGATTTGTTCTTTCTCCATTAATATTTTGTTTTGAACAGGAAAGGACATTATCTAAGGTTAACAGAGTGATTCTAGTCTTTAAAGAATTATGGCATGATTATGTCATCTGCTGCTTCCATCTGCTTCTTATATCCAGTGGCTCAAAAATGTATTTACTTCTATTGAACTGGAAGTTTAAATTTCAAAATAAGACATTTTTTCTTGAGTAAGGTCAAGAATTAGCACTGAGATAAAAATGATGAGGGTGACAATAAAAGGTTTGTGATTGAGTTTTAGTTCAACATACACAAGTGCATAAGTTTTGTGTACATTTCAAATAATAAGTAATCCACACATCTTATTTCCTCTTCAAAAGCCACAGTTATGAAAATACTTCATAGATGTCCTTTAACCAATTATTTTAATTATGCCCAATGTTATTTCCTATAAAAATTGAAGAATGTATTTTATGGTTTATTTTCATTTTATTTTTGCCATTAATTTATTAATTCTAATAAATTAATTCTAATAAATTAATATATACAGAAATAGTTTTTTAAAAAAATAGTGTAGTGAAAAATTTCATTTAAGAAATTAATGTGCAGACTTTATAAACATGCAGATATGACCTAAATGTTAAGTCCTGACCTTGATATTAATTTCAGAAATGTAAAAAGATGTATAAGATACAAACTAAATGACAAGTTTCTATACATTCACCAAGCGTTCTCCTTTAGTTAAACTTTCTAATATAGAATCAAAGGAAATAGAGAAGCAAAATGTATCTACATTCATTTATTGGAAACATTGTTTTTCTGGTTATACAGATAACAATATAATAATAAAAAATTAAATTCCTAGAATCCCACCAATAGAGAGATAGTAACTTTTCAATCTTTTATATGTACAAAATTAGGGTCTTATGTAATATTTTTATGTGCTATAATTTTTATTTAACATTAAGTAAGGTATGAACTTTTTAACATTATTATTTCTACAATATAGTTTATATATATATTATATAGTCTTTAGAAATACTATTATTATCTCTACTGCATAGTTTTTTTTCCAAAATATCACTTTTAATGTCTGTATAATGCTTCATAGTATGGTTTTGTCATGTTTCATTATGTCATTCATAGATGAATATTAACATGGCTCCTGCCTTCCTTCCTTCCTGCCACTTTTTAAAAGTATTAATTATTCTTCCATGATATATCTTTACATAAATGTTTCACTACATCTCATATTATTTTATTAGGAAAGATTTCTAGACAAGAGCTTCAGAAATTAAAGTGTGGAACTTTTTATGATAGTTGATGCAAGTGGCCAGAGAGAGCTCCAGAAATTCCTTTCTCCCAGAAATCTATTAGTGTGTTCATGTCATTACAGCTTCCCCAGTTTTTAGTTTTATTCTTCATCATTACTGATATAATAGAGTGCCCCTTAAACATATCTTGTAGATTAATTTGGATTTCTTTGATTACTAATGAGGTTTTAATATTGCTCATGTTTTTATGTATTCAAATTTATATTTCTGTGAATTTTTATTTATGATTTCAGTCCATTTGTCACTGAGACTGAAAGTGCTTGTTACTAACTTGTAGGTTCTATTCCAAGTCTAAGAAAACTGTAGTAAAACATTTTAGTCATGTATTATGATTTATTATTCTAGTTTTAGTTTTTTAGTCCTCATTTCTATAAGTGATATTTGATGTTAAGGTTCTTTTTAACAACTAGGCTGTTTAGATACCCTTTATCTAGAAGAAATCCATAATTTAAGTGCCAATATAGAAGTACAATGAATTAGATTTAATGACTGTAGTAGCATTAAGCAATGTAGGCAAATATACACAGCTAGTTTAGGGTAGAGTTAAGGCTAATACTCAAGTCTCCTAAATAACCTTTGTTTGTGTGTTGGTGGCAGATTCTAAGAAACTTCTTAAGATCCTGTAGTTCATAAAAGAAAACAGTGAAGTCAAGCACATACTACTTTACTATGGAGACTATCTCATTCTGAATGTGCATCTTATCACTTTGCACTAAGAAAAGACAATCATGATTTTTTCTTTTACTCAAACTGTTTTTTTTTACTTAATTTTATTATAAAGATGTGGAGTACAAGTCAGAATTAGGTACATAAGTAATATATGTGTAGGTGAAGGTTTGAGCCTCCACCTGGTCCTCACTTCCCCTGTTACCCAGACTGTTTTAAACAAAGTGCTTTACATACAAACGTAACTGGAAACCGTCCATGAATTGTTAGTTTTGAGGATTGAATTGTGCTGTGAGTATATATTTGTTACAGAAATTCTAATTAGAAATATATGTTATCAGTTGCTGTGTAAAAAATTACTCCAAATCTTAGCATCCTGCAACAACAAAAAATGTTTATTTGACAGTGTCTTTGAGTCAGTGATATGAACATAGCTTTGTTGGTTCCTTCAAGATCTCTTATGAGTTTGCAGTCAGTCAAGTGGTTGACAAAGTCTACAGTCATCTCAAAGTTAGGTTGAGGGAAGATCTATCTACATCCATACCCCCTCAAGTTGACCTCGCCACAGGGGTGCTTCATGAAATGGCAGTTGGCTTCCTCCAGGGTGAATTATCCAAGACAAACAGAAAGAGCACACCCAGAGAGAACAAGAGAATATCCCAACAGAAGCTACAGTCTATTTCTATTTATTCCTATATTCTATTTATCAGTAGCTAGTTGTTCAGTCCCACCCATAATTAAGGGAATGAAAAGCAGAAGGTGGGAATTGTTGTGGGGGGATCATCTAAGTGATTGCTTGCCTCTTTTTCATTAACTTATTTCATGTCACCTACAGACAATCACTCAAGTTCATATACACATATACACACAATGTGAAATAAAGAACTATTTAGAAACCTCTTGATTTATACTTCATAAATCTCATAAAACTTGATACACTATTTTGATGTTAGTTTGCATAGATTTGGACCATTCAGACCTCAACAATCATTTAGCCTGGCTAAAGGGAGACTATTTCTTGAAATATTTTATAACTTTTCTGAACACACAGCCTGGACGGAAAATTCCAGAACTCTTAGGCTCCTGACTTATTGCCTTTTTCCTTCTTATATTAGGGACTATTTGAAAAATATGGTTTGGTACGTTCAGTAGTGTCCTGTAGAAAGCCATGGGCTATGATGTGACTTTGTGTGTATATGAAAAGAACAGCTGCTTAGGCAAATTCAAGATTTTTTCTTTCTAGCCTTTTAGTAAAAAACCAGTAATAAAACCCAGCTGGTTTTGTAACTGGGGCAGAAGGAGGAAGGGGCAAGGGATAATTATTAACATTCAGCTTGTGCAGTGGTGATACTGATATTCTACTGTGAGATAGCAGGACTATTCTTAAGAACACAGAGAAACAAGGTAAATCATGACCCCATAGAGAAATGAGTAGTAGTTTTAAGACATAATCTGGGCCCCCTCCCCTACCTTGAGGAGGTGAATCTCCTCTCTTCCTCTTTTTTTCCAGTTTACTTTCTAAATAAACTTTATTTTCCAATCTAAAAAAAAAAAAAAAAAAAGACATAATCTGATTGGGGCTTGACAGGTAGAATGCCAGGAATTTACAGAAGTCCTGTGAAAGTCTAGGCAGTTTGAGAAACTCCAAATAGAAATTGCATAGAGGTTTCAAACTGAGCAAGTAGTAGAGAGAGTGTGTAAGGCTGAATAATGGTCCCCCAAAGATGTCTGTATCCTAATCCTAGAAACCTGTGAATGTTTCTTAACATAGCAAAAAGAACATTGCAGATCTAATTAAAGTTAAAGATCATAAATTAGAGAGATTATCTTGAGTCCCATCTAATCACATAAATCCTTAAAAGCAGAGAACTTTGGGGTGGCAGGAAAAAGATGTGGCAGAAAGGGAAATTAGAGACATTGCAAGCACAAGAAGGATTTGCCATGCTGTTACTGGCTCTGTGATGAAGGGGTCTGTATGTGGAGAGGCATCTAGAACCTGAGGGTGGTCTCCAGCTGACAGCCTGCAAAGAAATACAATCTCCATCCTACAAATGCAAGAAATTAAGATTCTACTAGCAACTTCAATAAGCTTGTGAACAGATTCTTTCTCAGAGCCCTAGTAAGGGACACAGCTCTGCTGACACCTTGATCTTAGCCCGATGAGGTTTGTTTTACACTTCTAACTTACAGAAGTGTGAGATAATAAATGGTTGTTTTTCCAAGCCGCTAAACTTGTGGTAATCTGTTATGGCAACGATAAAAACTAATACAAAGTGTGAGATACAAATCTTTAAGTTTTTTTTGTTTTGTTTTGTTTTGAAATACACAGGAGTAAGGCAGGAAGCTCACTAGATTGGTGGGAGGAATTCCTCTTAGGAAACCAATATTTGAGGAGAACAGGGAATCCAAGGTGTCTACACGGTTCTATCAACCTAAGGAATCTAGTGCACACAGAAAAGAACATAAGGAACATTCACAGAAAGCACTAACGCATCCAACATGTAGTGCAAAGCAGACTGCTCAGCTGAATCTAGTTTATACTGGCCACCTGCCTTCTCATTGACTTGGGAGAGTTTCAGACTGGCCCAGCCCTCAGGCCCCTACATGGATATTGAGAGCAGCTGGGAAGGGGATGGACTAAGAAAGGGCTGACATTTAGGCAATAAAAGAAGGTGGGAATAGAAGGCAATAAACTAAATAATAAACCTCATCAATTAACACTCACTAAGGCAGAGTCCTGGTACGAAAACAGACTCATAGGAGCATAAATTATGAGGCAGGCATAAAACATTCAATAAATAAAGCAAAAAAAAAAAGCTCCACCCTTTATTAAGACAACAGGTGCTTCAAATTAGTGATGTAACAAACATTTCTGAGAAAAATGAGAATTAGTCTCTACTAATGTGCCTTATGTTTAACAGTGCATCAGCAAAAAAAGAAGAAAATCCATAAGATTCAATTTAGGGTGAAATTTGTCTCTAATGTGTGGTGGATTTGGATGGATTTGGAGTTGATCATACTCAGTGATTTATCACAGAAACAAAAAGAACTGAGTTCCATATGTTCTCACTCATAAGGTGACCTTGAACAATTATAATGCTATAAGAAAGCGATTGGCAGTAGTGGAAAACTGTCAGGGGAAGGGGGGTTGGAACTGGCAGTTGAGGGAAACTGCTAGGGGAGGGAGGGGCATACCTCATCAACAAGGATACCTGCATGATCAATGTTTGTATACCTAACCCTGAATTGTACCCCACATCTTTATAATAAATAAATAAATTTTTAAAAAATGTGGTGAAAGTTTCTGTTACAATGTTCCTCCAATTGTGTAAGTGATTAATACAAATATTTCAACACTGCCTATGTTTGAAATGTTTCTCCCGAAAATATGGTGAGCTTTTTATCTTGTGGACACTCTGAATCTTGTAACAATCAAATTGTCTCAATGGGCCCCTAAGATGCTAAGAGCCAAAACATCAGCCTATCAATGAGGCTTGCATTTCTCTTCCTGGAATTAACTTGTTTTCCCACCACTATTTTGATCCTGTGCTGATTTATTCATCTATTTATTTCTGTTCTGTTCCCTTCTGCGTGTTTGGCCACTGTGGGGCATTGTTCAGAAATGGAATGTTTCCCCCTTTATCTGACTTCTTCCTGCCCCCTCCCTCAGGGAGCTGTCTCTGGCCAATGCTTGTCTCTGAAGGGTATGCATATTCCCAGTAATGAGTCATGGGATGCAGGTGACCAAGTAAAGCTGAAAACAATGTAGTCGTTAAATTTAATCAATGTAACTGTACATGCCGTATAGGAATTTGAATAATTAGCTTGGTTACTTAATTATAAAACGGCTTACTATAGTGCCCTGAGATACCGGTTTTTCACTGACCTGCTACATTGTTGCCTCCTGTTTTAATAAACCAATGTCTTTCCCTGCTGGACTTCTGGGTGACTTCCTTGGAAAGGTAAACATTACACATAAGCCCTCTCAGATTTGGGGGGAAATGTATTCCAAAAATGAATTTCAAATTCATTTTTAGAATGAGACTAAGAAGAAAAGAGAATAAATGAGAAATAAAAAGAAAGGAATGAAAAAAAATTACAAGCATTTATTTCCTCTAACAGATGACTGGGCACAGCCTTAATCTGGGTACATGCCTCTGCTTTTATAGATGTAACAGGAGAAAGTTCAAGTGAATTAATTCCTAGGTGCATAGCCATTTGTAAATATTAAGCATCATTGACTGGTTTGAAATTTCAGCTATGGCATTTCTGTTCCTTTGGGTGACTGAATTCTTATTTGTTGATCTGTCGGAAAGTCTTGCTTGACAGAGAAACTGCCCCTATTGGCTTCCTTCCCAAGTTCTTCTGTGTTTTAAAAGTGCTCTAATCTCTGCAATAAGTCAGGCACACCAGATACTCCACAGATACTTATGTGTTAAGATGGTCTTCCTATTTTTTTTTTGAAATTTACAAAATTATCATATGTAACACTAGAGAAAATAAATAGCAACAGCTTTCTATACATAGCATTTATAGGTTATGATATATTTTAAAATATATTATTTTGTGTGAACTAAATGAGCTTAGAATGAGGTATGTTTACTAATTTATAAATCTTGATTACAGTCAATGAAAATTCCAGTCAAATACGTTTTTCTGCCTTAAGAACCCCAAATTCCGTTTCTTTCTCATTTTCCTTCCCTTTTTACATCCTCTATTTAATATATTTTTTAAATTCACTCATTAATTTACTTGTCCATTTATTTTTTCTTTCAATTTTTTGGTGAACAAATGTACCGTGTCTTAAAACACAGGAAGTCATGCTTCTCTACCTCTTTCCTTTTCTTCTTTTTGGACAGTTAAGAGGGTGGTGCAAAAATCTACTTTCTGTTCTTTCCTCCTTTGTCGTGGGAGCATAGCCTGGCCTTCTGTTCTTTCACAGGCAAAAGAACTGAGTCTGATCAGGGCCTAGGTGGACACACTAAGGTTCAGGAGCAAATGTAATCATTCTTGCTACATATCTTAGTTACTTCCCTCTCACCCTGATGACGTCCGTCAGAACTGCTTTTGTCCAAAATGCTCTGATGAGATAGAATTCTTGGTTAATTTGGGAGGGAAAGCAGGGAAAGGACAAGATATCGCCACTGTCTCCTATTAAACTCTAACAACACTTACTAAAAAACTCTGCTTATAACTGTTTAAGGCACTTGTGTAGTGATTTATAAATAATGTTCTATAAGGTAGAATAATATTTTCAGATATTAATTGATATATCCTTTCCATAGTTTCCTGTATGTATCTTGTGACACCTCTCCATTCCCAGGAAACTTTGACAGTCCCCAGTTACACCTCAGGAATAAATGCACATTGAATGCTCCTGCTTACTTTTCTAGCCTTATCCCTTGGTCATCTCCTATTTCTTGCAATCTAATCTCTAGTCAGATTGGATTGTACATACTTCCCTACTTCATAGGTCTTTACATAAGCTATACCTCCACCAGGAAACCATCTCACTCCCATTTCCCTCATTCTAACCTCAATAATTCCTATTCATTTTTCAAATTAGATGCCACTTCCTAGATGTCATATGCCCTCACTACTCAAGCTAAGTTGACTGACCTTTCTCTGCATAATTTCTTGGTCTACAAATCTCTTCTTGATGATGATCTTAGAACTTTACCTTTTCTGTGGAGTTCTTTACGGTTTGTGACCACAAGCTATTCCCATGGCTTTTGGTCCTAGAGATTAACAGATGAAGTAGCAGAAGTTCTGAGAAAAATCCAAGGTCACGTAGATCGACAATTTTAAACTCAGATCTCCTAATAAGCACTAGCTTCTATCAAACTAAAATAGAAATGTGCATGTCTGTATATGAACAGCTAAATATTCTTACAGATATCTGCTAGATTATATGTATTGGAGGAGGTTCTACAATCTAAGTATTGTCATAAGTGTTCCTGGAAACAGACAATGAGAAAAAATTCACATACTTAGAAATGTAGAAAGTGCCATTTACTCATTCTGTCCTGGTGTCCTTAGAAAGAGAAGAGAAACTTGAAAGAACTGAACTTCTTGGGATGGGAGAAAGTTTTGGCTAGCTTAGCATCAATGACTCAGTAGTGGCGTTAAGCTTTCCAAAGTGCACCTGTGACTTAACTTTGGCCATGACCCAAAGACTCAGGGCAGAGAAAAGGAAGCAGACAACTCAATCTTTTGTTAAATGTTAAATATGATTTTTCAAACAGAAGATACAAAGTGTAGCTGGGATTTCAAAGTATAAAACCAGAGAAGTCAAAATTATCCAAATTACATGGTTTGAATGTCAATGAAAGTACAAGGGAGATAGCCCCCCTATATATGGAGTGAATGATGCGTGTTTATGTCTGTTTGAGGGACATTCCATTATGACAATTTCAGGGAAACCACCATGCAGTGAATTACTGGGCACATGCTGGCACTTCATTCTCTCAGCTGCTTGTAACCACATTGAGTTGGCAAGATATGAGTCACCTACTATACAGCTGACCATCAGAAGATCTCATGCAGCAAAAATAATGGCAGACTGAGGCTTTTTCTGAGTATGTGGTCCATAAAAGGGACGGGAAGCTCGAACTACAATATGGTAAAATTCTCTATCAGTTGTAAATATTAAACCTTAACCAGGATGGTTAGGAAGTGGGGCTAGTCATAATTTGTAATTTTGTGGTCAGTTGTGGCTAACGTGGAAAACCCCATTTTTGCTTAAAAACTATTATTCAAAATTCTTCTGAAATGCATTAAAATCCTTCTTTTTCTTTAAAGCTTGTAGATCTAACACAGAGCACTCTCAGTACAGAAGCTTTGAAGACTAGTCTGAATGTATTCTCATTCCCAGATTTTTGCTGGAATCTGCTTTGTTTATGCATCTTCTAATATTATCTGATTATCTTGCTTTCTCATACCCCCTTCCTAACAAGTAGAATACTAAAAATACTCTTATGAGTTGAAGGATCTAGCAGTTTAGTTTTAGTTAATTGAGGTTTTACTATATTATGTTTACATGGTGAAAATACTGTATATTTTGAAAAGCTTGAAATTTTTTTATAGCTCAGGCTTTAAAAATTTTTTTTTAAATTATTTTTCAGCCCTCTGGTGTGCAGTTATCATAAAACTATCACTAGTTTTGAGTCAAAATCTTGGCTGTAGTCTCCTAGTCCCACCAACCAGATCTCCCAAAGATTAAATATTTGAGATAAATTATAGGTAGCATGTTTGTCCAAGTGATTAAGATTAAAAAATATAATATTATAATGCTTTATTAAAATACCAAAGCATAAATATCCAAGGAGGCTATACTTAAATAGAGGAAACTGGAATAAGGTTTGGAGAAACAAATGCTAAATCAGGTATTTTACTCACTACATTTCAACTTTTTTTTTTTTTTTTTTGAGTTGGAGTCCCACTCTGTCGCCCAGACTGGAGTGCAGTGGCCGCTCCTGGCCACCACAGCCTTGACCTGCTGGGCTCCGGCGATCCTTCCGCCTCAGCCTTCCGAGTAGCCCAAATTACAGGCATGCGCTACCACGCCCGGCTAATTTTTTAATTTATTGTAGAGATGAGGTCTCGCTGCTCAGGCGGGTCTTGAACCCGCGGGCTCAGGCAATCCACTCACCTCAGCCTCCCAAAGGCACGGGATTACAGGCTGAGCCACCAAGCCCGGTCATTTATACTTTTTAAAATGTCATTTGTTGAGGAGGCAGACCACCACCCAATCACCTTCATGATCTTCCCCCATCCAAGGAAAAGATTAAAAGAATTGATCCACGAGCAGCCATTTTGCCATTGCTTTGCTAAGCTATGGTGTGGCCATTTGCTCTTTGAGCTATGGCCAGGCCATGTTTTCTTCAGCTTTGGCCTCCTCCCCTACCTTGGGGAGGTGAATCACCTCTTTATCTTTCTCTCTAATCTACTTTCTAAAGAAGCTAGATTTTCTAATCTAAAATAAAATAAAATGTTATTTGATCTACCATCTCCCTCTGCCTTTTCTCTTCCGCTTTAAGAAGAAACAACATATCCTAAAGTATTTTCTGGTAGTGAATGTGGAAGAGAAAGACTTTTTTTTTTTTTTTTTTGAGTTGGAGTCTCACTTTGTCACCCAGACTGGAGTGCAGTGGCCGCTCCTGGCCACCGCAGCCTCGACCTGCTGGGCTCCGGCGATCCTTCCGCCTCAGCCTTCCAAGTAGCCAGAATTACAGGCATGCGCTACCACGCCCGGCTGATTTTTTGATTTATTGTAGAGATGAGGTCTCACTGCCCAGGTGGGTCTCGAACCCGTGGGCTCATTCAATCCACTCACCTCAGCCTCCCAAAGGCGCGGGATTACAGGCTGAGCCACCGAGCTCAGCTGAGAAAGATTTTTAACTCAAAAGTGTTTGTGTCTCATTGGCTTTGAAACCTCTAATATTTTAATTATCATATGTTATGGTTTTAGCTTATGTGTATGGTTTCCCTATTACACATTTAATATTTAACAGAGAGCATAAGTGGAAATGCTCATCCAGAAATGTCCTACTCAGGTGGTACAAATCCTTTTAAACACTTCCTACCCAACAGTGTCTGCTCTGAGTTTTATTTTCTCAAGGCCAATTTTCTGCTAGTTGTAACCTGTTTTAGAAAAAAGGAAACAAAACAAAATTGGGAGACAGCTAACCTATAATATTAATAAAGACTGAGGCATGAAAGTTGTACCAGGGCCTGATATAATTCATTTTAGTCACAGTCTTTCTTGGTGATTCAACAGCAGCAATATTGAATTAAGAAATCAAAGACTAGACTGGGAGCAGGGAAGAGGTCTGAGCGTAGTGGATCCTTGTAATGACCAATATTCCATGTCTTCGAATGTTGTCAAATCTTCCAGTCTCTGCTCAGGATCATGTCTATGAGGAAACTATTAAAATAAATGTATAGCCCCCAAGACAAAATTTTTCCCAAATGATTACAAAATAATTCTTTGACTAATGTGGATAAGATAAAAAGTTAGTTTTTGGATTAATCTCTTTGTTGTGGAGTCACAGACCAAAGCCAACTTTGTTGGGTAGAGTTGGCTTCCAAGAGACCAAAGCATAGTAGTTAAGAAAAAGTCTGCCAGAGCTGAAGAACTTATCTCAAAGAATGCCCCACCAAGGGAGAAAATGGAGGGCAGAGTTCTATAAAAAGAAAGAATAAGAACAAAAAACCTTTTTAGAGTTTTCCAAGTAACACCCACATGCAGACTATGTCATCTGTTTGCAATTTCAAGACCACAACCAAAGACAAGTGATTCACCATGAGGTAACTGGCATTCATGCTTCCATGTCATACCTGAGGAATTAGGCCCAGGAGTCCCTGGGAAAGAAAATTTCCCAGAAATGTGGTTAAACAATGGGATAAAAGCTGAGAAGGGGTTGAAATGATACGGGGATAACTCTGCTCCTCCTCTTCACTTGATTGACTCCCACTTGTCCATCAGGTCTCTTCCTCCACCCAGAAGCCATTCCTGACCCTCAGCAACTGTGTTGGATGCTTGTTCCAGGTGCTTCCACAGCATCTTGGGCTTACACCTACTCTAGTGGCTTTTACTCTGTAATGTTTGTTCTTCTCCACAAAAGTCTGTATGCTCCTTGGTGATATGGAGTATATTTTTCTTTACCATTCATCTCTAGCACAGATCAAAGTGCCTGTCACATAGTAGATGCTTAATAAATGCTTTTATTGGAACAAACCATTTGAGCAAAATGAGATAACTCAGTAATGACACACAGATTTCGTATCACATGCCCACCCCAATTAGTGGTGACTGCCCAAAAGGATGGGTTGAGAAGGACTGTGAGGCTGCAATGGAACTCAGTGCACCCGCATGGAATAGTGATGTCTGAGATATTGTCTCTGCTTTCAAAACTGTCTTTTGATTTTGCTCTTGCTAACAGAGCAATGCATTAAAGAAATACTAGCCTTAAATTCTATGATGTAGTCATTTATTGTTTATACTGAACTCAAAGCCTACACTGCCTATACTGAGAGTGGTGTTCAGAAAACTCAAACAACAACACATTAAATTCTAAAGAGGACAATTTTGAAGAAAACTTTCACTACCCTCGTGGCAGCCCAGTTATATATAATAATTTGTTAACTTCCAACTAAAAGCCGGGCTCAGTGGCTCAACCTGTAATCCTGCGCCTTTGGGAGGCTGAGATGAGTGAATTGCCTGAGCCCGCGGGTTCGAGACCCGCCTGGGCAGCGAGACCTTATCTCTACAATAAATAAAAAAATCAGCTGGGCGTGGTGGCACATGCCTGTAATTCCAGCTACTCGGAAGGCTGAGGCGGAAGGATCGCTGGAGCCCCGCAGGCCGAGGCTGCGGTGGCCGGGAGCGGCCAGTGCACTCCAGTCTGGGCGACAGAGTGAGACTCCAACTCAAAAAAAAACAAAAAACTTCCAACTAAATACCTATAAAGTCACACTCACACACACTTATACATACTCACACACGAAAGCTGACAGCAATACTGAAAACTAGAGAGAAAACTACAGGCCCAATTTGTAGGGATTTGAGGATTGCAGCTTTGATGAGTTTGATCAAGTAATCAAATAAGAAAAAAAAAAATCTGGAAGGTAGCATAAAGCGGTTTTGGCTCATGTCCTGTCTTTGATTCCTGACAGAAACACAAGCAGTTAACTTCTGAGCTGACCAGACTCCTGCTCTGTTCTCCCATTGCATCTCAGACCACACGAGCCTTTTTCTTTTCCTGCCTGTTTGAAGATTTCACAGCTAAGTAGGAAGCAGAGTGGAGAGGAGATGATGCAATGATAATAACTCCTGGGATTTGTCATGAGGGAGATGGAAAGTGCCTAAGAGGCAGAGCATTTGGGGAATGTAGTGTTTTCTATACATATACGAAAAGCACTCTGAGTTGCATTTGTGTTGCTTGTAGAGGAGCAAACTTGACAGTCAGATCAGGAAGTAATGCCTTTTCATGCTAATACATGTGACGAAGACTGTTATAAGCTCACAAAATCCTGTTTCGTTTTCATTCTAGGTGAAGAGCTAGACTGTTCTTTTCTAACCTTCTACAGTTAGTTGCAGCATATGGCTCCATTCCAGTTGATGGCAAGGAGGCAATGGTAATGTCAGCCATCCAAAACCTTAGCTGTAGAACCTTCTACACTGTCCGCATCCCTTCCTCTGTTCCCTTGTCTGCTGCTAAACACAGATCCAATGAAGGATTTCAACATCTAACAAATTCAAGAACCACTAGATGGAAAGAGCCTAGAGTGGCTAACAGACTATGCAGCAGAGATACTTTTGCAGAACTTCATTGTACTGTGGTATAAAGGAGAAATATCTCTTTATTAAATTAGAAACTGAGGATTAACTCCAGAAATTAGTATATATCATACTAGATAATTTTTGTTAGTCACCAGAGATTAAGGAGGTATTCAGAATCCTCTATGTTGAAAAGTCTTAGACTGGTTTTCTGGGTATCTTTGCTTTGATCTATCATACGTTACCCCAAATCTTAGGGATTTACAGAAACAATCATTTTGTTTCTGTAATATCTCATGATGTTGAAGTTCAAGAATTCAGGCAGGTATTAGTTAAGTGATTCTTCTCCAAGTAGCATAGATCAGAGTCATTCAACACTATTTAGCTATTTAGCTGGAGGCCAAGAAAGGAGATTGAAATAAAACTGAATAAAAGGTATTTAATTGCATAGCTCAAGAAGATCTTCATAAAAGATAAAAAAGACCTAAAGTGAAATAACATGATTCATATCCACATTATTCACACTGAATATTAGAAATCTTGATGAAGAATATCGGATTACTTCAGAGTATGTATGAATAGGCTCTATCATCTGTTTTTAAGCCTAATTTAACAGAATTTATTTCTGAGAACTTCAGGGCAAATTATTCTTTGTTTATGTTTGTTTATCATTCACGTATGGACTATCAAACTCATGTTGCCAATAACTTGAGTGGTTTGTCTTCTATATAGTGACACAATATTCTTTGTCTCTATGAAATTTTTCTGATAAATGATGATAAAATTAATCTATTTTTCTCTCATAGAAAGGAGTTTGTTTAAAAGTCATTAGGTCTAGATGCAGTCAAAACAATCAATGTGTGCTTCAGACACTCTTCTACATCCATGGGGGGGGATCTACCCAAGTTATCCAAACTATATTGCTTATGCTGGATTCAAACTCCTAGGATCAAACCATCCTCCTGCCTGAAGCCTCCCAAGTAGCTTGGACTATAGGCATGCACCACCACACCTGGCCCAAACTAAGGCATTTCCATCATGTAATTATTATAATCATTATCAATAAAACTGCAATTGTCTGTTCCCCGCCCTCCCTTATTTGCAGTTTTGCTTTCCACCGTTTCAGTTACCCACAGTCAACCATGGTGTGAAAATATTAAATAGATAATTTCAGAAGTAAACAACTTATACGTTTTAAATTTTGTGTCATTCTGAGTAGCCTGATAAAATCTCCCACTGTCCTGCTCCATGCTGTATATGTTCTCTGCACCCCAAGTCACTATCAGTAGACATCTCAAGTGATCAAATTGACTGCCACAGTATTGCAGTGTTTGTGTTCCAGTCACCATTATGTACTTAATAATGGCCCCAAAGTGCAAGAATAGTGATGCTGGCAATTCAGATATTCCACAGAGAAAGTGCTCCCTTTAAGTGAAAAGGTGAATGTTTTAGACATAATAAGGAAAGAAAAAAATAGTATTGTGATGTTGCTAAAATCTATAGTAAGAATGTGTCTTCTGTCTATGAAATTGCAAAGAAGTTTGTGCTAGTTTTGGTGTAACAACCACAGACTGTAAAAGTTATGGCCACAGTTCATGATGTCTCGTTAAAATGGAAAGGCATTAAATTTGTGGGTGAAAGACATGAGCTGTATAAGAAAGTATGCTTGGACTGTTTGACGTTTTTAATTAAAATGGAGTTTGAAGTCAACGGCTCAGCCTGTAATCCCGTGCCTTTGGGAGGCTGAGGTGAGTGGATTGCCTGAGTCCGCGGGTTCGAGACTCGCCTGGGCAGCGAGACCTCATTCTACAATAAATTTAAAAATCAGCCGGGCTTAGTAGCGCATGCCTATAATTCCGGCTACTTGGAAGGCTGAGGTAGAAGGATCGCTGGAGCCCAGCGGCAGAATGGTTTAATGTGAAAGAGTGGGTCCTTGAGCTTGGGTAGGTATACATATCAGCTCCACCATTTCCTGGAAGTGCCACCTTCTGTACCTGAATTTCTTTACCTTTAAAATGGGAATAACACTTCTGCCTATTTACTACCTAATTTGCAATTGACCGATTAGCTAAATTAATACACATGAAGAATTCAGAAGAGTGCCCAGCATATGTTAAGTACTTTTGATAGGCAAAATAATGACCCCCCCACCAGAGATGTCCATATCTTTATACCTGAATATGTACATATGTGACTTTACATGGCAAAACAGACTTTGCAGATATGATGAAGTATCTTCAGATGGGGGGATTATCCTGAGTTATAGGCCCAGTGTAATCACAAGCATCCTTAGAAGTAAAAGAGGGAGGCTGGGCTCAGCCTATAATCCCAGCACTTTGGGAGGCCGAGGTGAGAGGATTGTCTGACCCCAGGGGTTTGAGACTAGCCTGGGCAACTTGGTGAGACCTTGTCTCTACAATAAATCACAAAAACTAGCTGGGCATGGTGGCATGTGTCTGTAGTTCCAGCTACTTGGAAGGTTGAGGTGGAAGAATCACCTAAGTCCAGCAGGTCGAGGCTGCAGTGGCTGTCAATGTGCCACTGCACGCCAACCTGGTGACAAGAGCGAGCCTCCAACTCAAAAAATATAAGATAAAAAATACAAAAATAAAAAGAAGAGAAAGAGGGAGACAAGACAATCAGAAACCGAGAAAGAGATATGATCAGGGAAGAAGATGTTGCAGTGAGGCAGAACCATGAGCTAAGTAATGCAGGAAGCAACTAGAAGTTGGAAAAGGCAAGAAAATAGATTCTCTCTTAGAACGTCCAGAAGGAATGCAGTCCTGCTAACACCTTGATTATAGCCCAGCGAGACCCACTGTGGAATTCTGACCTTCAGAACTGTAAGATAATAAATTTGTGTTGTTTCAAGTCACTGAATGTGTGATGATTTTTTACAGCAGCAAGAGAAAACTAATACAGTGTTTAATAAATGTTACTGTTGTTATTCTTCAAACCACAAAAAATTGAGTAAGTTTATCCGAGTAAGATGAAAATACAAAGCTAAACCAGAACAAATTATAAAGTACATAACTTTATCTACACTTTACTCTGAAACACTACAGCCTCTTACATCACGACAAAAAAGAGAACAAGAATTGTAAAAAAATCCAGTTTCCTTGTTTTACTTTTGAAAAATAAATGTTTTTGAAAAAAATAAATCAAGCATGTAAAGTTCCCTCAATTCCCACTTTTAAGCAGAAAATGGCCATTAGTGAGCTTGTGGTTATGCTGTTTGAATATTTTCCCCCTCTTGCTAAGAACCCTCTAGTTCCCACGAGAACCCAGAGGTACCCAAGTCACATGGTGTTTTTCCTGTAATATTTTGTCCTGTACAAACAATAGGATGCCAATTATCCAGCCTTAACATGAAAACAATAAAAAAAACAATTTTATTTTTGTTGAACTGATTATATGAATTTAGAAGTTTTGACAGAACCGCATGCCTAAAAATCATCTAATCTATCGTCTCTTTTCAAAGGGTTCATTTCCACACCAACCTTAAGCACCCAAGAAAGACACTTTTTCTTCTTACGAGTCAATGCTAAAATCTACTTCAGAAAATTCTGTTTTCCTTTCATTCTCTTTACTTCCTTATGCCTGTGTAATTTTTTTTTTTTTTTTGCATAGACCAAAACTAGCATACGTAATGCAAAGGTTTAAATGTAATTTTTTTCACTGCATCTTAACCATTTCTTCTTTTTCAGTCCTTAAAGAAGAAATAAAATGGGTATCTTTTCTCTTTATCCTACTGTAGATATATGTATAGTACCACAAAATAAATGGTGGGGTAAATGGCAGGTAGTTGGTGGAGATTTTCTCATCAATGGCTGATGTATAAGTAGAGGGACTTAATCTATTCTTTAATTTTAGGTGTTTTTCATTCGTTTTCAGTTGGCAACTGTGACCCACCTAGATATCGTTTCCACTAGAATATGCACATGTGCTTCCATCTATTTTTTAAAAAGTGATTCAGGCTAGCCAGGCTTGGTGGCTCAGCTTGTAATCCCAGCGCTTTAGGAGGCCGAGGTGAGTGGATTGCCTGAGCCCGTGGGTTCGAGACCTGCCTGGGCAACTTGGTGAGACCTCATCTCTACAATAAATCAAAAATTAGCTGGGTGTGGTAGTGCACACCTGTAGTTCCAGTTACTTGGAAGGCTGAGATGGAAGGAACGCTGGAGCCCAGCAGGTCGAGGCTACAGTGGCCGGAAGCGGTCACTGCACTCCAGTCTAGGTGAGTGCAGACTCCAACTCAAAAAAAAAAAGATTAAGGCCAAAAATCTGTGACCTAGGAAGCTATCAAAAATTATGGAAGCTAACTAAGATTATGGATTATGTCAAAAGGACTCAGGAATCAATGCAAATAGGCTTCCATTAATTTAAGCATCAAAATTGGTTATAAATAAATGTGTATAAACATTTTATGTTTTTAAATCCATTACTTTATAATGAAACTTTAAATTGGTTGCTATTGAAGGATGCTTCAATAGTACTGTGAGTCAACTTAGTATCTTTAAAACTTGTAAATATAAAAAAAAAGAATTACTCTTTTATCTTGTCTTTTCTACATGAACTGTACTTCAGGGTGGTAGCCAAATAGTGGTGAGAAGAATCCTTTCTTTATAGAAGTATTCCAGTTAGTAAATGAGGAAGAAATGATAAAATTAGAATATCACTCCTTTGCAATTCCTAATGAAATAATGGATCCAGGCAGTTGTCACTGATGGCTGCTAACATCATAAAGCAAAAAAGATTCATCATTAAAGTACCCAAGAAAAGTGAACCCAAATCTCATGAAACATCCAGAACTAACTACTAAAACACAACAAGCAATACAGAGGATAAAGGAACATACTCAGTACTCTATGGGAGGACAAATAGCAAAATCCCAACTGTAGAAATTGTAGGATAAATAACTTGGTTTTATAAAGAAAATCTATAAAGAATAAACCAGCAGATAAAAGAAAACTCATGTTAAAACTTATAGTCATTAATTATAATTTTTAATAGACAAACATGTACATATTTATGGGGCACAATATGACGTTTTTAAGTGCATGTTGTGGAATGGTTCAATCAAGCTAATTAACACATGCATTATCTCCTTTACTTATCTTTTTTGTGGTCATGTGGTTTTAAATCTATAGCTTAAAAGACACTTGAGAGATATAGAAACCAAGCAAAATATATGAACTTTATTTAAATCTCATTTAAAACAAATTATTTTAAAAAACAAAAAATACAAAATATTTACAAGACAAAGAAATCTGTGTACTACTGTATATTAATTTTAGTTATTGCATTTATCAGTTCTGGAATATATAATTCCTTTTGTGAGGACACAGATTCTAGTTCTCTGATTAAATTTTCCTTCTCCAAAACAATTCTCAGCAAAAGAAACAAAACGAGAGGTATCACACTCCCAGACTTTAAACTATTATAAAGCTACAATAATCAAAACAGCTTGGTATTGGTACAAGAACAGGCATATAGACAAATAAAACAGGATAGAGAAGCCGGAAGTAAAACCTCAATTTCTCAACAATTCATCTTTGACATAGCCTCCACCACCAACCACTGGGAAGAAAGAAAAGAACCTATTCAGTAAATGGTGCTGGGAAAACTGACTGACCACATGCAGAAGATTAAAACAAGACCCCTACCTATCACCATACACAAAAATCAACTCTAAATGGATCAAAGATCTAAACGTAAAAGCTTAAACTATAAGAATCTTAGAAAATCCAGGAGACACCCCTATGGAAATTGAAACTGGCAACCAGTTCCTGATCAAAACCCCAAATGCCCATGCAATAAGAGATAAGATAAACAAGTGAGACCTCATCAAACTGAGAAGCAGCCGCAAAGCAAAAGAAACTATCATGAGAGCAGGGAGACAGCCCACACTGGGAAAAAATATTTGCTAACTGTATATCTGACAAGGACCTAACCTCCAGGATCTACAAGGAACTCAAATGTGTCAAAAAGAAGAAAACAAACAGCCCTATTAAAAAGTGGGCAAAAGATATGAATAAACACTTCTCAAAAGAAGACATACGAGCAGCCAACAGATACATGAAAAAATGCTCGGCCTCACTAATCATCAGAGAAATGCAAATTAAAACCATACTGAGATATCACTTAACTCCAGTCAGGGTGTTCATCATCTATAACTCAGAAAACAACAGATATTGGAGAGGATGTGGGGAAAAGAGAACACTTCTACAACTGTTGGTGGGAATGTAAACTAGTACAACCTCTGTGGAAACAGTGTGGTGATTACTAAAAGATCTAAAAATCGACTTCCATATGACCCAGCAATCCCCCTTCTGGAAATATACTCAAATCACTCTATGAAAAATATACCTTCACATGCATGTATATTGCAGCATTATTCATGATAGCAAAAACATGGAACCAACTGTGCTGCCCACTGAAAGTGGACTGGATAAAAAAACGTGGTACATATACACGAAGGAATATTATGCAGTCACAAAGAAGTACAAAATTACGAACTTCACAGCAATTTGAATGGATTTAGAGTCTATAATTCTCAGTGATCTAACACAGAAACAAAGAACTGAGTACCACATGCTCTCATTCATAAGTGGACCCTAAACAATTATAATATTATAAGAAAGGGATTGGCAGTAGCGGAAAACTGCCAGGGGGGGTGGGGGGCACACTTCATCAATAAGGGTACCCAATCTCAAATCAAGTGAAGTGGGGACCAAAGGGAGGCCCAAACTTTACCTGCACAAAGACCATTTGTATACCTAACACTGAATTGTACCCCACATCTTTAAAATTGAAAAAATTCCCTTCTCAATGTATATATGTGACAACATATTAATAATGATTATTTTTATTGTTTCATTTTTTAAAATTTTATTTTTGAGTTGGAGTCTCACTCTATCGCCCAGACTGGTGTGCAGTGGCACGCTCCCGGCCACCACAGCCTCGACCTGCTGGGCTCCACGATCCTTCCACCTCAGCCTTCCAAGTAGCCGGAACTACAGGCGCACGCTACCTCGCCCGGCTAATTTTTGATTTATTGTAGAGACGAGGTCTCGCCAAGTTGCCTGGGTGGGTCTCGAACCCTCAGTCTTAGGCAATCCACTCGCCTCGGCCTCCCAAAGTACTGGGATTACAGGTGAGCCACGGAGCCCGGCCATGATTATTTTAAAAGATTGTTTTTAGTAACACTAATATCTGTAACAACTGTGTTTATTTTTATTTACTTTTTTAGTTCTGGTTGTGTTTCTTGGCATGCCTGGTAATTTGTGATTGACTGTCTGACACTATGTAAAAATTATAGATCCTCTTTCCTTAGAGAAGAGGTATCCTATGCTCTGGCCAAATGGGCAGAGCAGCCCAATCTAATTGGCTTACCTCTGGTTTACCCCTTGCTATATTATAGTCTTCTGGTGTTCTCTCTGAGAGCTTGGCATGTTCATTAGGGTTGGACAAGGCCTTGTATTCCTACTCTTTTGTCTCCCAAGTATTGAAAGTTTCTCATCTGTTTTTTGTTTGTATTCTTGGCTTCTTGTCCTACGCATGTAAAGATGTGACAATTGCCTCAAGGAGAAAATCAGTGTAGAGAGCTGGGGTCATTTTCTTGTGATTCCCTTTCATCAGAGATCTTAGTTTCTCCAGCTCTGGTTCTTACCAGGGCTAAACTTCAGTTCTTTTCTCTCCAGATGCCAGTGATGCTGGGTTCCCTGCCTCATAGCACGGGTCTTCTACCTAGCCTTTTTAGCTCTCACTTTTGAAACTGAAGACCCGGCAAACACTACAAAAGAAATAACAACATGAAAAATGTGGAGATTCCTTCTTCCTGACCTTTCAAGTCTTGCCTGCCTCAAAAATTCCCTGACACTTTGAAGCATCAAGGATGTATCTCATCTGTCTTTTCTAGTTCTTGAAAAACTGTGCTGTTTTGTTACAAGCTACTTTGTCGTAGCTAGAAGTAGAGGTTCTCATTAATTGGGTATGCTATATTTAAAAAATGATTCTTTTTTTTTTTTTTGAGTTGGAGTCTCACTCTGTCGCCCAGACTGTAGTGCAGTGGTTCGCTACCGGCCACCGCAGCCTCAACCTGCTGGGCTCCACTATCCTTCCACCTCAGTCTTCCAAGTAGCCGGAACTACAGGCATGCGCTACCATGCCCGGCTGATTTTTTATTTATTGTAGAGATGAGGTTTCGCCTGCCCAGGCGGGTCTCGAACCCGCAGGCTCGGGCATTCCACTCACCTCAGCCTCCCAAAGGTGTGGGATTACAGGCTGAGCCACCGAGCCTGGCTGAAAAATGATTATTTTAAGTCTATGATTATATTAAGGTTATGAATGTTTTAAAAGTAATTTTGGGCTAGGCATGGTGGCTCACGCCTATAATCCTAGTGCTTTGGGAGGCTTAGGTGAGTAGGTCACTCAACTCCAGGAGTTCAAGATTACATGCTATAACTGCACCACTGCACTCCAGCCTGGGTGACAGAATGAGACTCTGTCTCTAAAAAAAAAAACTTTGTCTTTTAGTGAAAAAACTGAAATATTTGACATACATAATAATGCTTTGCTTCAAAATAATAGGGTGGGGAAAGTAAGGAAGGAATACACAGAAGATGCAACAAGATTTGTATTGAATTTGCAATTATTGAGGCTGAGTTAGGGTACGTGGGGATGAGTTATAGATTCTATCTACTTTTGTATATGATTAAAATTTTCTATAATACAAAGTATAATAAATAAATAGCATATGACCTTTGCAGTCTTGGTTTTTTCCCAACTGGTATAGAAGTATCCTTTGAGAAATGGGCTAAGTAATGCAAACTTCTGTTGAAAGAAATCTGACCACATATTGACAATAAAGAAATATATATCCCCTTAAATAGAAGCACAACCACTCAGACATTGACCCCACCGATCAATAGCTGAACTCAAGGAAGATTGGTGACAAAAAGAAGACTATGTAGAAGGCAAGGACAATGTACATGAGGGTTTAGGAGAGAGAACACACTGTCGGATTCAGGAGGCTGAGTAGAAAGAACACGGGGATAAGTTTTAGTTCTAGTTTGCTGAAGGTCCTCATGGGCAAGACAGAGAGAGGAAAGAGGATAGGAGATAGTATAGTTTCTGCTCTAGTTTAATTTAAAATTTAGTCACAGTTCAAGATTATACTTAATTTATGAAATTATAGTTAGAAAAGGTATGGGATCATATTCATCTCTTATCAATGAACTGTGTAGATTTCAGCACTTTTCAGTGGCATTTCAAAGATTAGAAAAACATCAAAAGGACATATAGAACTCAACCAACAAATTATTGTGGTGTCTCTGCCTTTACACTGTTACTTCACAGCAGTCAAATAAAACTGAATTAAAGAAAACACCAGACAGCAACCTTGAGGACAGAATGAGCTGGTGGAGATATTGTCCTCCTCACTGATTGCTTCACTTAGGCTTTACTCATCCACCGAGCAGCAGAAGCAGGCATGAGGACTGTGCTAGAGAGCAAGTGTCCTGGTTCATAGTATTCTAGGGATGGATAGACCTGCCATCTCCCTATCTCACAGAAGAACTTGTGATTTGGATAGAAACTTTTTAGGTTTCTATGGATCCCCTCTACCAGATAGAAATTCTTCAATTATGAGACGCTATTGAAGCTATTTACAGTTTATTGTTTTAATAGCTTCCCTATTTTTTTCTATTTAAATCTGTTATTTTTGTATGAAAGTGACACTAAAAAACCTTCTTGAAATAAACAATAGATTGTGGGGTAAGTACAAAGTCAGTTATTTCTGTAGCCATATTTCAGACTGGGATTGTTATACTTCAAAACTTAAGCAAGTCTAAGTGGATTTAGCTAGTGTTTCAATCTTCAAAATGAAAAGAAGTTGCATCAGCTAATTAAAAATACATTATGGGTTATTGTTTGAATTTCTCAAGGCACTTCTACTTCCAGTAAATGGCTACAGATAATTTTTTTAAAAAATGTGTTTCTATATTCACATAGGCACATATATAATACATATTTTTGTGTATATGTTTATGTGTCTCTATATATAGAGACACATATATATGATAGTTTGAAACATTATTTTATATATTGTTGTATTAGTGAACAAGTTTATTGAAAAGAATGTGCACAAAATGCCCACCTACTGCTAAGGCAGTTATATATACTAGTGATTCTTATAACCTAGAAGATAATTTGATTTTGGTGCATCTTTGGAGATAACTGAAGGTATCTAGATGGCAGCAATGTGGTTCAGATGTTAGAGGCCTGGGATTCCACTGTAAACTCTGCCAATAACAGGTGGCCTAAATCAGGTGGATGCACTCTCTCTGCCCCAATTTAATCATCTGCAAATTGAGATTGTTAGATTATATCTCCTCTAACATTTTATTTTGGCTTAAAATTTTGATTCTATAATATGACATCAGTGATTTTAATGGAATGACTGCATGTTTCCTAACAACTATAAAATAGCTCCATAGAATATTCTAGATTTAAGTCAAAGGATTAAGGTAAATTGAACTCTAATATCAGTTATTGCTAATGTTGATCAATAATAATAATAATAATAATAATAATCTAATCTTTGCAGTATGGTTATTATATACTGGGTATTGAGTTATCATACTTTACACAATCATTTTGTATACATCACTGTGGGGATATTACCATTATTTCCATTTTGTGGAAAACTGATAAAAGTGAGAATATGTAAATTATCTATAATCACTCAGCCAGTGAGTTGTAGCTTGGATTTGAACCAGATTCTGTGCTGTTTAATTATGACTATTCACTGCCACTTTACAGTATTTCATTATCTATGGCCTTTAAAAAACGTTTCTCATGTATGCTGTAAATATTTATCCCATGGTTCTATCTAAAATATCTAATGAAAGTGTAGCTTATATTTTCAATGTGCCTTAAGATTTGCAAATTGTATCTGGGCATGGTGGCTGATACCTGTGATCTGAGCACTTTGGGAGGCCAAGACATGAGAGTCACTTGAGGCCAGGAGTTTGAAACCAGCCCGGCCAACATAGCGAGACCCTGTCTCTATTTAAAAATAAAATAAAATAAAATAAAATAAAATTATCCAAGCATAGTGGCATGTGCCTATAGTCCTAATTACTTAGGAGACTGAGATGAGAGGGCCAATTGAGCCCTGGAGGTTAAGGCTATAGTAAGCTGTGATTATACCACTATTCCAGCCTAGGTAACGCAGCAACACCCTGTATCCAAAAAAAAAATACAAATTGTTATTATACTCTTTATCTCATCATATGGTTTAAGAAATCCTAGAAGTTAGAGTTAGTATTATAATTATTTTAATATGATAAAACAGAGACTTGGAGAAATTAGACATTTGCCAAACATTTATGATGAGATTATAGGACTGGGTCTCCATATTTTAAATTCTATATGTTCTTTGCTTTTTCTATGGTACCACTTGTAATATAAACATGCTATTTTTTGCAACGAGGATGAAAAAACAAGTGCAAAATCCATAAAAGGATTATATAATTGCATTTCTCAGGTATTAGTACATTTAAGTTGTGATATAGTTTTCAATTTGGTTGAACACAGAAAAGATTCTCTCTTGATTTTGAAAGATCAAATCATATCTGCACTGATACCTTCAGAGATAATTAAATGTGCTCTGTAGACCAGATAATGAAATAGTACTTATATGTTTTATCTTTTTTCATTAACTAAATTATGTAAAATGGAAGTCTCATCGACTGAGAAAAATAATGAATGATTTTCTAGTTGTCATTTCAAACAAGTATGTCATGGGCGGTAGCTATATGATACCCAAATAACAGGTTATTTAAATGGACAGTGTTGTCAGTCATTGGGCAGAACTGATTGAAGAGGCAAAGTCACAGATCTGGGAGCCCCTGTTGAAGCTGCCCAATTACTTCAGATTGGAGATAATAAAAGCTTTCTGTGGTCCATTGACTGAAATGTTCCAGATTAAGTAGCTCAGTCTCACAGCTTCTTCCCCATTTGCTTTCCTCTTGCAGTAGGGTCATGATTTATTGAGCAATTTACTGAATGCTGACAATATACAAGTCAGTGTGCTGGCAATGAAGGTTACAGAGACATAAAAACACAATCCTTGCCCTAGAGGACCACAAAAAGGCAAACTACCAAGATAGGCTAAATCAAAAGGATTCAGGGAAGATTTCTCCAAAATAATAAAATTGATAAAATAATTAATGTGCTTGTATTGTATTGAGAGGGTATTGCACACTTTAAGTAGAACTTAAGTCAAATTATGAAAAATTATAAAGCATTTTCAACGAGTAATAAATTAAGACAACTATAATCTCCAGAGTTAAAAAAAAAAAAACCAAAAAACTGCAGGAAAGGTAATCACTATGTACTACAGGGGGCACAGCTGTGAATAGCAAACACAAGGGCTTAATAATGTAGAAAGTGAATACTTATTTAGCCAACATTGCAAAATAAATATGTCAGGAAGATGGGGAGGGAGCATGTGTCTGTAGATCAAATCATATCTGCACCAAGAGCTATAACCCTGTTAAACACATACTGAAACTTGCACAGTGAGATTTTGAAAAGCATCTTTAGCAAGGATTTTTTTAGATGCACTCTATTACTTATTCACTTTCTATATTGATGTACTACTATAAACTAGCACGTAATATATTCTAGTGTGACCATATACTGGGTTAGCAAAACAGTGAGCTACCACCAATCACATGTTTTAAGGATTTGACTAAGTGAATAATGTGAAAAAATATGAAAACAAAATAACAATATTCTGCTAAGACTGACTCTCTAAAAGCAACTAACAAAATATTGATATTACTGTTGTTTTCCAAGATGCTTGTGAATTAAAAAAGGTAGCTTCCCCTAAAATAATGTTTTTAAATTTTATTTCATTTTTAATTGATATATAATAATTTTATATATTTATGGGGCATAATGTGATGGTGTGATGAATATGGAATACCTTGTAGAATGATCAGATCAGGCTAATGTTCTTCAAATATTTTCTCTGTATAGTTGTCATATATAATTCTAAATAGATATATTTAAAACTTTTCATTCTTCTCTTCCATGCTGCTAATTTCATAATTTCATTTTGTGTCTTTTGGTTTCATTCTAGAAATTTTCTTTCAGTTCACTTATTGCATCAGTTTGTTACTGCTGCATAACAAACCACTTCAAAACACAATGGCCTAAAACAGTAAACACATATTATGGCCCATGACCCAGGCCAGCAGGCTGATCCTTCTGGCCTGAGTTGAGTTCACTTATGTGTTTGTAATAGCTGTGAGTTGACTATGTGGCTTTGCCAATTTGGGCTGTTTTCAGCCACAGTGTCTGAGGTCTCAGTTGGGATAACTCAGCTCTGCAATCTGTAATCTCTCATCCCCCAGCAGGCCAGCCTATATATGTTCTCATGGTGGTGACAGCAACTACAATAGAGAAAGCTCAAACTGGCACCTACCAAGTTTCATTACAATTTCTGTGAGTCCTACACAAAAGCAAACCTCACTCCATTAAAAAAAGTATTAAAAATTATATTTTATAACTGAGTTGGTATAAAAATGAATATAATCCAGACTGGACTCATTACTATACATTATCTTTCTTCTTTTAAAAGACATTAAGATTAAAACATTTTTATGAGCCCTGAAAGAACTGTGGGTCCCAAACATTCTAGGAATTGTGATCATTAAACCTGATGGATGTTGGTCCTGGCATACTAACACTTCTGCCACATTCTATTGGCTAACGCCAATCAAAAGACAAGCCCAGACTTTAGGACTGGGGGAATAGACTCCATGACTTGATGAGGTCTGCAAAATCATATTGCAAACATTGTAAATATAGGGAGGGATGAAGAAGAATTGAATTAATTTTGTAATCAATGTACCACATCAGTTCTCTCTTCCTGTATTTTTAATCTATTTAGTTCATCTGCTATTTTTGCTCCTTGCCTGATTTTTTTTTTTTTTTGGCTCAAGTTGTTATTTTCTTCTTTTGTTTCTGAAAACATTTAAAACATACTTGTTTTATATTTTAAGTCTAATAATAATAATATCTAAAGACTTTACAAATCACATTGCACTGTTTTGGTTTGTGCCAGCTCTTGCTTCTTTTTACTTTTTTTAAAAAATGATTTGGTAACTTTGGTTTAATGGTATGTCCATTTGCCTTTGTTTTGCCAGATGCCCAGGATATTAAATACAGGACCATTTGAAGTTTATTTCTTAGTTCAGAGTTTCTTGGTCATACATTGACCAAGTAGGTAATGTGAATTCAACTGTCAATCTACCAGAATACATCTGCTCCTCAATGTAGATATTTTTTCTTCACCTAGAGCTGAGGCAGAGATAGTTAAGTTTCTTCCTCATTTTCCTTTTGTTTTAAGAAGGAGGTAATTTTTTCTTTGGCTTAGTCAAAGGGCCTAAGACCCCTTTTTCCTGAATGATCTTTTATAAAACAAAGCACTAAATACTTTTTACTGACAAATGTCTCGAGGGAAACCCGTCTCTCCAGAGTTTTGCCACCACTCTGGTTTTAGCGACTTTTTTCTCCACATAGGTAGTCTTTTAGTTCCCTGTGACCTGTGATCTTTGTTTCATATGTTAAAGTTTGTTATATTATATCCATCATTTTTAGGTATTCTGTAGTTGAAGGGCTTAAAAAGATATAATCTACCACAATTCTGCAAATAGAAGTCAACTTTACCAGCTTTAAAACACACAAATAAAAATCAGTGAACAAATTTTATAGCTGCAAGATGAACTTGAAGGAAATGTACTAGAGACTTAAAACGTCATTGCTAAGAACTCAGGATAAATTATTCTTTGCTTCTTTGCAGACCTTGATATCTTTCTACCCTGCTTTGTTTGGATCTTTCCACACACATTGGTATAGTCAGTACCTAGGCATGACCTGGACAGTTAGCAAAAGTTTAGATTCTTAGAATTCACCCCAGTTTTGCTAAATCAGAAACTGCATTGTAATAGGGTCTTCAGATTTTTAATACACACACTAAAGAAAGAAAACAACAACTTTAAAGCAAGTTTTTAGAACAGTGGTTTTCTAACTTGGTATGTAACAGAATCAGCTGAAAAGTTGGATTCACAGACTCCCTGGAGCAGGATGGGGCCTGGATCTCTATATTTTTATCACATTCCTAAGAAGATTCTGATACTTGCCAAAGCAAACAACCACTATATTGGAACATACTTCTCTTATTCAGGATCTGTGAACTCAGAATCTGTAAGGTATATATTCCCTAGGAATAAAGTTCTGGATGTATTACAAAATCTAACCAGATACACTGTTTTAATTAGAATTTACCCATTATAATTACAGCTACCTGCCGGGCTCAGTGGCTCAGCCTGTAAGCCTGCGCTTTGGGAGGCTGAGGTGAGTGGATTGCCTGAGCCCGCGGGTTCGAGACCCGCCTGAGCAGGCGAGACCTCATCTCTACAATAAATCAAAAAATCAGCTGGGCGTGGTAGCACGCGCCTGTAGTTCCAGCTACTTGGAAGGCTGAGGGGGAAGGATCGCCAGAGCCCAGCAGATTAAGGCTGCGGTGGCTGGGAGCGGCCACTGCACTCCAGTCTGGGCGACAGAGTGAGACTCCAACTCAAAAAAAAAAAAAAAATTACAGCTACCAGGATTTGTAACACCTAGAATTTCTAGCAACTGAAAACAAATCTAGCATAGGTAAGGTCTTTGTTTTTCCTTAAGAAACATGGAAGAAAAAAAATACTGCATCTGTGAGAACATTCTAGTGAGAATAATCCTCTACTAATAGACAAAGAAATTCTCAATTCTTTGGAAATGGTGGAAATAGTTGTGTTAACTGTTTATGAGAACAAAGAAAGGACTGAATCTTAACTTGTATTTTAAAAATTGATCCATGTATTTGTTATACATCAAGACATTGCCTTTCTTTGTATTTAGTAAATTATAAATTTCCTCTTTTAGTTAATAAAAACTGGTCTGTTCTCAAGGTTTCTTTTAATAAAGGTAAATTTTGATGTGTCATATTTGAATCCATTTTATCCAAAAAACAACAAGATATTTTTCCACCACTTCTCTCTAGGGCACCCTGATGTCAGCATCAGGAAGGATGAGGGTCATGTGCTTTTAATAAATCCAAATAAGCCATCAAATATAGGAAATTATTTGGTTATTTCCTTTACTGGATACAAAACCTTATATTTATTAGTCATTTAATTATGAGTTCAGAAATGAATTTGTAATGCTAGATGAACAATATTCATTAATAATTAGGGAAATGAACAATGTACAACATTTTCTAATAGGACCAACCCTTCTATTTCCTGCATGGTAAACCTTTGTGAAGGAAATATGCTTTCATAAGATAAGAGGTTCAGTAGAGGAATATTTGTAGTTTCTCCCTGAATAGATTCAACATGGCAACTGTTTTAAGAAACATATTTAATCCTAGATTGTTGCTATTATAAAACACTGCTTAGGCCGTAAAATCCTCAGCTTGCTTTTCAAAGCATTACATAATGGGATCCTTTCTAACCAAGACCCTCATTTTATACATGAGGAAAAAAGTCAAAAGCAAAGGCAAAAACAAACAAACAAACAAACAAACAGAGGAAATTAGCTATTTGCAGATATAAGAGTCAAAAATAATTATTTTGGTTTTTAATGAAAAATATTTTCAATAAAACTTTTTAGCATTTGAACAGTATGTCTGTCAAAAGAAACAGGTATCGTGAAGAGAAGCAAAGAGTTTTAAACACGTATATATGTTTAGATTCAGTAATTCCAGATCAAGGTCTTATCCTAAGGAGATACTCAATAAGTATAAAGATGTAATAATAATACTTACTGCATGCCAAGAAACTAGAAAAAATTAATAGGTATCTCTGACTTTTGAATTCATTTAAAGAAAGATGACTTATGTTAACTGATTAAAAAGTTAGAAGGAAATTGAACACATTGTCTACCTGGGTTCAGATATAATTTAGACTTTTGATAAAGTCTAAATTAGTCATTAATGACTTAGAGCCAGAAAACACATTCTGGAGAATTTAAAAATAAGTCTAATATCTTAGGGAAGCTCCACAGCCTGGAGACAGCATGGAGAAGACTGCTGTTGCCTTATAACTGCAAGTGCCTGGGTGTTCATGAAATCTCAGCTCTTTCAGGCTATGGAAGTAGTGTTTTCAAGAAAACCTGTCTAAATCCCAGGAGATAAGAAGCCCCATTACATATCTGGTTTATATGAATATTAGTAAAATAATGGAAGCAACTTAAATATTCAAAGTAAGGCATTAAACTGTGGTACAACTATTCAGCAGAATAGTATTAGCCACTACAATTTTTTTTAGAAGACTTCTTAAAAACACGGGAAGAGTGTCAGTGAATTGTCAGATTTTAAAGCAATGATGTTAAGAAATAGTATTTTCAACATAATTTAAAACATATGCCAATATGTCTACATGGCACAAAGAAGGATAAAAAAGTATGCACTAGGATGCGTTTAGTAATTATCTCTGAGTGGTGGGATTAGATACATTTTTGTTTATTGGGAGGTAGCATAGCACATTCATTGCCTTTTGTTAACAAATTACTACCAATATAACAACTGAAATTTATTATTTAACAGTTCCATAGGTCAGAAGATAGCAGACCCAGCTTGTTTCTCTGCTGTGGGTCCCATAAGGCCAAAATCAAGGTGTAGGTGGGGCTTTTACCTGCAGACTCTGAAGAAAAATCTAGTCTAGGTTCATTTGCGTTGTTGAAAGAATTCAGTTTCTTATAGTTGTAAGAATGAGGTTTCCATATCCTTGTTGGCTGTCAGCCAGGGGTTATTCTCAGTTTCTAGAGAGTGCCAGTACTTCCTGGCTCATGGTTACCTTTATCTTCAAATCGAGCAACTGTGGGTGGTATCTCATGCTTTACATTTTTCCTGACTTTTTATTCCATGACATTGCTCTGACTGAATTCAGCTGGAAAAATTTCTCTGTCATTAAGGCCTTGTGGGGATTATATTAGACTCACCAGGATAATCTAGGGTACTCTTAAATTCCACTGATTATAACCTTATTTTCTTCTTGAAAGTTCACTCTTCAATTTAACATAACATACTCACAGGATCCATGGACTAGGGCATAGATACCTTTGGGGGTAATTCTCTGGCCTACCACAAATAGTATAATGGTAAATAGCATGGACTTGGAGAGAGATGACAGATAGACTTTTTTTATTCCAAAAGATGTCACTCAATATACATAGACTTTGTAATGCCATTTATTGTCCAGTTTTCTTGTGTACAAAATGGGTGTAATGATTGTATTTATTTAATCGGATGCTTATGAAGATAAATTAGATATTATCATAAAAACAATTATAATTCTTAGTAAATACTGGTCATGCTGTTATCATTATTGCTCTTGATAGAATTCTGTCTTTTTCATAATGAACTTTTATTAGAAATCATAAGAAAAACCATACAAATTATTTTAAAAGCAAGACAAATTAATTTTATTTATATAATTATTATATCTGTTGGCAAATCTATATTTTCCCATTCTGTAAAAAAAACTTATTTAAAGCACTTATTAACTGAAAACACATTCAACTTCAAATATATACACTGAAATATATATATTAATTTTCTTTATCCCCCAACTAGGGCAAGTGCTCATAAAGTATCAGTCTTGTCCCCTGGTATATCTTCAGTATGTAGAAAAATTCCTGGTACTAGCCAGATGTGGTGGCTCACACTTGTCATCCCAGCACTTTGGAGTTCAAGGTGGGAGAATTGCTTGAGCCTAAGAGTTCGAGATCTGCCTGGGCAACATAGGACGACCTCGTTTCTACAAAAAATTAAAAAACTGGCCAGGCATGGTGGCATCCCAGCACTTTGGAGTTCAAGGTGGGAGAATTGCTTGAGCCTAAGAGTTCGAGATCTGCCTGGGCAACATAGGATGACCTCGTTTCTACAAAAAATTTAAAAACTGGCCAGGCATGGTGGCATCCCAGCACTTTGGAGTTCAAGGTGGGAGAATTGCTTGAGCCTAAGAGTTTGAGATCTGCCTGGGCAACATAGGACGAACTCGTTTCTACAAAAAATTAAAAAACTGGCCAGGCATGGTGGCACATGCCTGTAGTCCCAGCTACTCAGGAGACTGAAGCAGGAGGATGACTTGAATTCAGGAGTTTGAGGCTGCAGTGAGCTGTAATTATGACTCTGTTCTCCGCTTAGGCGACAGAATAAGTTTTCTACTCAAAAAAAAAAAATATGTATATATATGTATACACACACACACACACACACACACATACACACACACACACACACACACAAGAGCCTAACTAAAATAATTTTGGGTTACTTTAGCAACTTTCCTTTTATATAAATTTTCAAAGGCAAAAGACGAAAGTCTATATTTTTAAGTTGAAGTATTTGAATGGTTAAATTTTCACTCATTTGCAATGTTCTCCATTAGCATATTTAAAGTATAATTCTTTTTATAAAATCATCCAACTGAAGGCAAGAGAGGTAAATGTACTCAATATTATCACATGGCACTAAAAAGCAGACTTCTAATTTCAATTATGAAAATCTATAATATATCCAAGTCAGTGAGATTTATTTGCTTCTATTGACAAGCAACCTTTGTTCTCAATACTTGTGATGGACTCAGAGATTAATGTTTTTAATGTATGATAAATATCTGTCCGAAAACTCAAGCCCTCACCTTCCACCTCCTTAAAACTTTCCTAACTGCCTTCTTATGCTTGAAATTCCACAGTTGTATTTCTTCTAGTAATAATATTTGTATTTTAAAGCGAATAACTTAATGTGAAGGAATTTTATAAAGACAAACTAGAAAGAAAAGAAGGATAAATATTGAAGAAAGATACTGTATGAAGGAAGAGGAAGGGCTTTAAGCTAGCAGAGAGAGAGATGAAAATCGAATTGGAAGGCTGTGGGGGTTAAAAGACCGCATTCACCCTCATGACTCTGGTGCAGGTCTATTCATGATATCTAACAGTTAAAACACGGAAATCTTAGTACATACACAATTTCACTCTGGTAAGCAAACTCAGAACTTAGTGAGGGACATGAAACAATATTTTATTATTATGGATATTTTTGGTAGGATGAAGAGGATCATGGGAGAATTCAAATGTCCTCCATTAAGACTGGATATACATGTTATGTTGGGTTGGTTAGCAGTAGGGAGCAACTCTAAAATAGTTGGAGATTTTATTCCATGTGCTAGATGATTGTGAGAAATGTGTGACTAATGCACACTTAGTGAGCCAAATCACATTTAGGCAGCTAACAACTTGGCTAATGTGTCTGTTCTGTTGTGAGTCTGATGACATGAGATGAGAATTTTATATTACAGGCTTTGACTCAATCTTTACCAGGCCATTAGGTCAAAGGAACCATGAAAATGAAATAGTCAATGAATACATTATGGTTCCATGGAAGAGACATGAAAACCCATAATTACAATACAAAAGACAAACTCTAAAAGAACTTTATAAAAAAACTCTTGATATATGAAAGTTCTTTTTGAAAGTTAACTTGAGGCTGAAGCAAACCATTTCCAGTAGATCAGTGTTTTTCAAACTTTATATAAGACTTTTGAAATACAGTTTGTGGATTCCATCTGAAATTTTTTTTAAAGAAATAGGATAGAATGGAAAACAGACTGTATCACATATACAAATATTTCAAATGCTCCAGAATACCAGGGGTTCATATCCTGGGGTCACAGAATATAGAGATTGCAAACTTTATTTTCATTAATATTGAACTAAAATTTAGTATTGTCTTCAAAAATGATTTCAGGCAAAAGATCATAGTAGAATTAGAGGTAGTAATACTGTGATTATATCACCCCAAATATGGCATTTTTATATCATATTATGATTGTTGTAGTTATTTCAAAATATTGTTTAAGCTCAAAAGTACCCCCAAAATTACAGTAGTTATTCTATATACCCCTAAACATTGTTATTTTATGTGATTATTAAGAAGCACATATATTATGGTATCAAATTTTTAGTACTTTGGCAACTATCCCAATGCATTAGCTTTCTCTGTTGAATTGTTTGTTTTATTTTTATAAATCTAAAAATAATATTTAAAATATGATTCATAGGTTTCAACAGACTTTCAAAAGAACCAAAGGCACTAGAAAAGAAAAGAGAAAAAAATACAAGAAACTTTGAAGTAACCACTGAAATGCTTTGTGTCTTCAGAATTTAGTCTAGGACCCAGAGCATAGTTTGTTCTCGAAAATCATTATTGGATAACATCCTACTATGAAAACAACATGAATGAAGTAATGAAACTTTGAGTTGGAGGAAGGATTCACCAAGTAGGTAATGCTTCTTGAATAGGCTCCTGTAAAATGATTAGGAAGAGAACATGATGAATAGCGTGTACACACTAATCAATAAAGAATATGATGACTGTAGAAAAATATCAATTCTAGGTGGATGAAGGTTCTAAATGTCAAAGGTAAAACATGAAGTTTTTGTGGAATAACACAAGATACGTCTTTTATACATTTGGTGAGACAAAGATTTCCTAAACAAGATATAAAAGTACTACTAATAAAGAAAAACTTGTGGAATTTTGATTATATTAAATCTAGAAACTTATCTGCATCTAAAATACCATAAACCTCTATGAAAAAGATATAACAATTATAAATATATATGCCAAATATCTGAGGACCTAAATATATAAAGCAAATATTAACAGATTTGAGAAGTAAGAAATAGATAACACACAATTATAGTAGAAGACTTTAATACCACACTTTCATTAATGGATAGATCATCCAGGCAGAAAATCAACATGAAAACTCTGAAGTTGAATTACTAAATGGACCTAACAGACATATACAGACCATTCCATCCAACAACAGCAGAATAAACATTCTTCCTAAGTGTGCACAGAGCATTCTCTAGGATAGCTCACATGTTAGGCCACAAAACAAGTCTTAACAAATTTAAGAAAATCAAAATTATATTAATCTTTTCTGAGGAGAATGATGCAAAACTAGAAATCAATAACAAGAAGAAAACTGAAAAAGTGAGAAACACCTGAAAATTAAACAACAAACTCCAGAACAACTACTGGGTCAAAAAAAGAAATAAAAAGGGAAAATTTTTAAAGACCTTGAGACACACAAAAATGAGAATACAACTTATCAAAACTTATGGGATACAGGAACAACATTTCTAAGAGGGAATTTATAGTGACAAACACCTACATTAATAAAAAGAAAATATATCAAGTAACTTGACACGTAAACACCTAGAAAAAGAAGAATCAACCAAGCACAAAAGTTAGCAGAAGGAAACAATAGCAAAGACAGAAGCAGAAATAAATGAAATATATAATAGAATAACAATTTATAAATTAAAGAAAGTAAGAGTTAGATTTTTGGAAAGATTAATAAAATTGATGAAACTTTAACTAGTTTAAGAAAAAAAAAGAATGGGCTGGGCTTGGTGGCTCAGCCTGTAATCCCAGCACTTTGGGAGGCTGAGGCGAGTGGATTGCCTGAGCCTGCAGGTTTGAGACACACCCAGGCAACTTGGTGAGACCTGGTCTCTACAATAAATAAAAAATTATCTGGGCGTGGTAGCATGTGCCTGTAGTTCCAGCTACTTGGAAGGCTGAGGTGGAAGGATAGCAGGAGCCCAGCAGGTCGAGGCTGCGGTGACTGGGAGTGGCCACTGCACTCCAGTCTAGGTGACAGAGTGAGACTCCAAATCAAAAAAAAAGAAAAAGAAAAAGAAAAAAAGAGAATGAAGTCAAGATAAAAGAGAAGACATTATAACTGATATTAAATATGTACAAAGGATCTTAAGAGACTGTTGTAAGCAACTATATGTCAATAAATTGGATAATGCAGAAGAATTGGATAACTTTCTAGAAACATGCAACTTATCAAAACTGAATTATGAAGAAACAGAAACTCTGAACAGACAAATGATGAGTAAGGAGATCGAATCAGTAATCAAAAATCTCTCAAAAAAGAAAATCCCAAGACCAGATGGTTTCACTGGTGAATTATATAGAACATTTAAATAATAGTTAATACCAGTCCTTCTCAAATGCTCTAAAAAAAACTGAAAAGAAAGGAACACTTCCAAATTCATTTTATGAGCCCAGTATTACCCTGATACTAAAGCAAGACAAGGTCACTACAAGAAAATAAGATTGCAGCAAATATCTCAGATGAATATAATGTGAAAATTCTTAACAAATTACTAGCAAATAAAATTCAACAACACAATAACAGCATCATACACCATGATCAAGTGGAACTTCTTGGGATGCAAGGATGGTTCCATACCAATCAATAAATATGATATACCACATTCACAGAATGAAAGATAAAAATTGTGTGATCATCTCAATGAAAGAAGAAAAGCATCTGACAAAATTCAACATCCTTTTATAGTAAAACTCTCAACAAATTAGGCATAAAAGGAATGTACATTAACATAATAAAGGCCACATATGGCAAGCCCACAGCTAGCATCATACTTAAATGTGGAAATCCAATAGCTCTTTCAGTAAGACTGGAAACAAGACAAGGATATCTGCTCTCATCCTTTCTATTCAACATAGAACTGGATGTCCTAGACAGAGCAACTAGGCAAGAAAAAGAAATGAGGCATCCAAACTACAAAGAAAAAAGTTAAATTGTCTCTGGAAATAATATGATCTCATATTTTAAAAGCACTAAAACTCTGTAAAAAAAACTGTTAAAACTAAGACATGAATTCAGTAAAGCTGCAGTATACAAAATCAACATATAAGAACTCTTTCAGAGATTAAGGGAGAGAAATAGAAGAATAAAAACTGAAAGCACTTGTTACCAATAGATTTGCACTTTAAGAGACATAAAATAAGGTTCTTCAAAGAGAAGACATGATATCTTTCTAGAAACTTGAATTTATACAATAAAGAGCATTATGTATCATAGTTTTTATATTTTAATTGTTCTAAAAAATAATGACCCTTCAAAGCAAAAATAGTAGCAATGTATTGTGTGTTTATGGCATATATAAAAGAATGTGTTACTATAATAGAAAAAAGAATTAGGGAAAAAATTCAATCTATTGCTATAATGTTGTTGTATTGCATGTGAACCCAGTATAACAATATTTGAAGTTAGACTTTCATTAATGAAAATTTTATGTTTTAAACCCTGGGAAACTATAGAAACTATATTTTACAGGAGTACACATTACTTGGGCGACAATCCAGAAATGGGTCTGACACCAGACTTTGTTGCAAATATCAGTGCCAATCATCATGTAACTAAATTTAGCAAGTCCATTCTTTTGGGAGAACCAATTTAATTTTCTCTTTCCACCACAGTTTAACTGCTTTCCCAGTGACATTAGTGATATTTAATAAATATTTGGTTTATAAATATTTTAAAGTGTAAATATATCATTTGCTATTCTATGTGCATGCTATAATTCAATAAAAACAGAAAAACTAAAAAAAAATGTGAAATGTTACAATTTGACAAATCTCAGTGATAGGGTACAAGAATTTTCATTATGTTATGCTCTTCACATTTCTGTATTGTTCGAAATTTTCTGCAAACTTTTTTTTTTTTTTTAAGAAAAAATAACTTGTGTTATAGGAACTACATTTAGTTTGTAATTGCCAGAGCATTGGAAACAAGAGGAGGCATGATGGGGTAGCTCTTAGTAGTGCAAGAGAGCTGTTGTAGCATCTTTTATATAAAAGTGATGAGATCAGGTCTGTCTTTCAGAAAGCTGACTCCGGTAGCAGGGCAACCAGAGACCAGTGACAAGAAAAGCCATTATTGAGTTTATGGCAAGCATTCAATCACCTGTCTAAAAGTCGTGTTAGTTTCTCCCGGTAGGAGTGAGTTGTTTTTGTTTTGTTTTGTTTTGTTTTGTTTTTTTGAGTCGGAGTCTCACTCTGTTGCCCAGACTGAAGTGCAGTGGCCACTCCCGGCCACCTCAGCCTGCACCTGCTGGGCTCCGGCGATCCTTCCGCCTCAGCCTTCCAAGTAGCTGAAATTACAGGCGCGTGCTACCACGCCCGGCTAATTTTTTTGCTTTATTGTGGAGATGAGGTCTCGCCAAGTTGCCCAGGTGGGTCTCGAAACCGCGGGCTCAGGCAATTCACTCACCTCAGCCTCCCAAGGCGCGGGATTACAGGTTGAGCCACTGAGCCCGGCGGAGTGAGTTTTTGATGTGGTTTCATATGCTTTGGAGTTAGGCATAATTACATTAGAATTTCAATTATGCCACTTTCTGAGCATGCGGTTTTGGGGCAGTAACCCCGAGCAGCAATTTTCTTATCTTTACTATGGCAATGCTGAATCTTAGCTCATGAGTTGCTGCAGATATTAATTAAGGTAATGGTCACACACCTTGGTCATGTCTAACACATAGAAGGCAAGAATCATATGTTAGTTTCCTTTGTTATTCTTTGGTTTAAAAAAAATCACTAAATTCAAAAAGGTTGTTGCCTTTCGTACAAGAACTAGTGTGCTTTGATGACCTGTCCATGTTGGTTAATTGACAGCTTTCCCTCTGGAGAGACCAAAAAAGAGGAGCATTTTATTTTTTCTTCTGCCTCTTCTTTATATGAATTTGAAGTTAGCTCCGTGTATAAGTTAGTTTTTGCCACCTAACAAATGCTCCAAACGTAATGACTTTCAGGTTTTTTTTAGCTTGCCACTCTGTGTGTTAGCATTTATACTTCTGCATTCAGATAGCAGTTGATGGCCTGATAGTCTAGCAGTTGTCTCTCTGTTATCTGAGTTAACAGCTAGGGTGACAAGGGTAACTGGTTATGTTTCTTAGCATCCATCAGGCTACTTCAAACTTGTCTACATGTGGCAGTTTCATGACCATTTTCTGTCTACATGTTCAACAAGTGAGGGTGAGCTCTGTTACACAAGCATTTTTGAGGACCCCATTTGCAGCAGGTTTTCTGGTGTCTCATTGGCCCAGGGAGGTCACTTAGCCAACTCAGACTCCGGGAGTAAGAAACAGATATCACTTTTTATGGGAGACTCTGCAATGCCACATGACATCCACAGGTGTATATGATTTTCCATGAATCCTGATACTTTTAAATCTACATTTTTTCCCAATGAAAAGTACAGAGATTATATTTGAGTAGCTGCAGATATTCAACACTTTAGGTAATAACAGTAGAAGACGTATTCATGAGAAAAATGAGGGATTTTTGGTCATTTTTACAATCTATCACATAACTGAAAACAAACTGAAGAAAGTAATAATTCCATTCTGTCTACTACTTCATAAGTACAACCATTTTAATACTGTTATATAGTCTAGTAATAGTCTTATAATGAAATTTCACTCTAGAGGATTAAAAAAGATGCTTTGTAAGGAAACATTACTATATACCTTGAGAGTCTTAGCATTCAGTATCAGTTAAAAATTAAGGAATCTTTTTATGTTAATACTTCAGTGTTTAGGAATTGAGGTTTTAGAATAGAATTGTTTCATTTTGACTAAACATTTTTTCTTGGAGTTCTGCTTATTCAAAACTTTAAGATATTAATTTATTCAAAAGCATTTATTAAGTACCAGTCATACACAAGATTTTCTGCTATGTGGTAAATAAAATTAGTACTTTATAATACCTAACATATATTTTTTAGAAAAGGAGAGAATGGGCTTAACTGTAGAGAAATGAAGGACATTAAAACTCTCCAAGAAGAAAAGCCTGAAAAATCTAAATATATATGTATATGTGTATGTATAAATGTGTGTGTATATATATATAATGTGTATTTATGTTTATCTATATATGTGTGTGTGTCTTTAATATGGAAGAAGAGTAGGTTTCTTAACAAAATTGGTGTTTTAAATTAATAAAACCAGTGCGTATCCTTTTACTCAACTATAAATGAAATTTTATTCTATTCCTCTTTCAACAATTTATGAAAACTAGTTGAGTTGTTCCAGTATTAGAGAATAAAGACTAAGTCACATAAAATAGCATTTATTGCAATGAATAACTTTTTTTTGGTCAAGAGGACCAGAGAGAGAAACAAAACATTTTAAGAAAACTTGTCTCCAAAGCATCATTTCTTTTTTTAAAAAAATTATAAAGATGTGGGGTACAATTCAGGGTTAGGTATACAAACATTGATTATGCAGGTACCCTTGTCAATGAGGTATGCCCCTCCCTCCCCTAGGAGTTTCCCTCAACTGCCTATCCCATCCCCCTCCCCTGACAGTTTCCCATTATTGCCAAACCAAAAGCATCATTTCTTAGTTCTTAGTTTATTTTATGACAGTCACTGCAGCTTGAATAGTAGACTTGATTTTGATTTTATACGAATTAAAGAATTTAACTTTTCCCTAGTGTATCTTCAGTTGGTTCTATTCACAGAACATATCTTTCCTTACATTGTCTGAAAGTCTTATTCTTTCTGATATCCAAGGATGTACATGATTTTCCATGAATCCTGATACTTTTCAATCTACTTTTTTTCCCAATGGAAAGTACAGAGAATACATTTGAGTAGTTGCCGAAATTCAACACTTAGATAATAACAATGGAAGACATACTCAGCCTCAGTTGTGTCACTCATTTGCTCTTTCTTATATTACTCTGCATTTTGGTCTCAAATAATGCTGGGATAAAATTCAGTAGAATTTAATCTTTGTGCATTGAATGATGCATCAGGTAAGCACCACAAGCTACTCACTGTGCTATGTGATGAAACTATGCAGTCAAAATGTTATCCTTCACAAACGCCTAATATGAGGAGAGAAGGAAATACCTAGAATTAGGAAATCAAGCACATGACCACATGCACACATTTGTCTCATCAAATTTATTATTCTGAGGTGGTCCCTAAACCTGGCTTGGCATCAGAACATGCCCAAACCTGGGGCACTTTAAATAGTACTTTGAATCCTAATCCCATACTCAGAGAGATAATAATAATTCAGTAGCAGGGCTGAGAAATCAGTCATTTTTTCAAAGTTGTCAATGTGACTCTGATACAACTAGCTTAGTGCTGATTCCAGGAGCGGCAACTGGGGACCAATAGTCTGGTTGAAGTGTGTTGGAATAAATATGACTGAAGCAGTCTTGATATGTATATAATTGTGGGCATCCTGTTTTTCTAAAAAAAAAAAAAGAAAGAAAGCATTATTTTTACTTTGGTTTCCAAAGCTCAAATTTATTCTATGCAGTCTCTGTGAAGGCTGCTGATTTGTGAGCCAATAGCATAAAATGGTCACACAGTTCTTGAGAAAAAAAAAAATATAGCTTGCTAATTGTTGAATTTTATTACTCCAGAACTTACAGGGATCCACCTTTCCTTTGCTCTATAATTGTTTGTGACAAAAACTGAGGAAGAAATTCCAAGTAAATAAAAATATTGGGAAGGATTTCACTACAAGAGTTCCAGTAATTCAAAGACTGGGTTATGCAAACTGAAAGAGCTAGGATCAGGTCTGGAAATCTATGAAAACAGCTGGTTGAGAATAACCAAGAAACAAATTGAACTAATTGCATTATTTTCTCTAGTAGCCACTTATATGCCAGCTGTAGCATGTTACTTGTTTGGAGTGGACAGAGGCAAAAGGCCAAGGATAGTAGGAAAGCAACCCTGTGCCCAGTATTCTTGCAGATGAAGTCCTACTTTGAGAAATGGCAATCTAATCGTGATAACAAGAGTTATACTTATATTTGCTCAAGACTCACAGTTTATAAATCTTCTAAAAATATGTTAATTCAGCTAATACTCATAACAAGATCTACGTGGTAGAAACTAGTAACCGCCTTTTATAAAATTGAAGTGGAGGCTCAGTTGTTAAGGGATTTTTCTAGCTCACACAACTAATATGAGTTGGGATTTAAATAAGAAAAACGGCTCTAAATATAGTACCTTTTTCTTTCTTTTTTCTACAATTCAACTTCTGTATAATACTTAAAATTTCACTTTAAGAAGTAGCTTCTGTCCATTTTGATCTCTGGGCAAGGCTGTAAACTCCCTTTATGAATTGTCTGTTCCTTTTTGTATGCCATTCCATGTGAACTATTTGTTTAGTTCTTAGCTATTTATTTCATCCTCAACACCGTTTAAAGCTCCCTAAATTTTGACCTAACTGATCCCAAACTAAGTGTCTGATCTTAACTTAATGGCCTAAGCTTCTCTGCACAAATACGGGGAAACTTTCAACTTATAGGTCAAACATCTTTCCCATAGTTCACTACAAAAAATTCTAAAATGCTATGTCCAAAATTTTTTTTTCTTTTGGACTCATTTTATGTGGATATTCTTGAGTAAATCTTAAAGAACATAAGTAGAAGAAGGAAAAACTGCTGATCCATTTACACTGGTCCATCAGCTCAGCCAGATCAGTACAGTTACAACTCATGCCTTGTTCATATTGCTCATTTTGATGTTTTCAGTGACTGTGATGATTAGGAGAGTTTTGAATCATAGTCTCAGGAGAAGACACCAAACTAGAAAGTTGATATCTGAATCATTGAATGAGGAAATCTAGCGACTTATTGGTGAATTTTTAATGCTGAAAGAGATCCTAGCATAATTTAGGTGAATATCTTCATTAAATGGGTAAGAAAATTGAGTGTCAAGGTTGTACACATTAACCTTGGATAAATGATTCTATGGCAGAGATATTCTTCAGTGTCCTAAATATTCATGGTTTCCGTTAAGTATGTTTCCTTACACAGATTGCTCACACATCTTTGTACTGGTGATTATGATAAGGGTCTAGTTTTGTTTTCAAGCCAAGGCTATGCGTGGGCTTAAATCACAGAAACAGAGTCAGAATTCTGGAGTGAGAGTACCAGGACAAGGCTAAGAACAGAGAATTGGGATGCAGTCAAAGGAATGATGTGTTCGTTTAAGCTTGGTATCAAGGTGGAACTTAAACAGCAAATTGGCTGGTAATTAAAGACCTAAGCACACCCAAAATGAAGAAGTGGTGAGTTTTTAAAGTTTGGACCATCACCAAAAGCAAAGGAGCTTCTAGGTAGCACAGTGCAATGGCTAAGAGTTTAGATTTTGGAGCTAGATAGCCTGAATTTGAAACCTGGTGCTGTCACTCAATAGCTACGTTGTAAAATTGCTTTTTCTGTATCTCTTTTTTTCTAATTCTAAACAATAGATAATTAAAGTAGTGAATTCAAACACTTGTTATGTGAATTGAATTAGTAAAAAAACTTTTAGCGATGCCTGGAGGATATCTAAATGATTGCTAATAAATACTTTGACAGCATATGTACACAAAGATGTTCATTGTAGCATAGTTGTAGAATTAAAGAAAGAAGCAATATAAAATATACTTTATGGAAGAGTGATTAAGAAGTGTACATTATAGCCACACAAAGGAACATTATATTACTGTTAAAGAATATGAATTGGTACAATCTGGGATATATAGTTAAGTCCATTTTTTAAAAAAGAAATACAATAAGATGATATGCTTTTTATTCAAATATTTAAAAAAATATGTTATGCTTGCATATGCTCCACAAGTTTTGTCATTTTTACACTGATCTGTTGGGTGGTTTCCTTCAAGAACAGGTGGATGGGGGCAAGGAGGAGGTGTGGAAAGAATCTTCTTATCTTTACTATTTCCTTTGTTCACTTCCGTGACGTTTGCATTATTTCAATAAGCAAAATTTAAACACTTAAAAAAATTATACAAATTTAGTATAATCTGGGGTGAAAAGAATGCAGTAGTAAACAAGGTAAGTTTATGAGGAGTTAGAGGCAAGCTGACCTTAATACTAACTGTACCCATAATTTCTCCAAACTGACCTTGAAAGTGCACCCACTTTTATCCTCAAGTAATAAATGGACTTGTGTTTACTTCAAGTTAGGAGAGAACATGAGTGACATTTATTAACCTGTAAGAGTAATGCTTCTCTTCACATACCAGGAAATGTGTTCTGCAAACGGGAAACAATCTGGCTCTTATTCATTTAGTGTGCTTATGTAAAATGGCTTCTTCTACAGGCTCTGAAATAATGACACAACTAGACTCATTTACTAAGCCCTGGCTGTATTTCCCTAGGGCACTACCACACAACTAGAGCCTGACATTAAGGTGATTTATTAATAAGTTCATTATTGCTGTGCTCTGTTTCACATTGGTGGAGCTTAACAAATGAGGAACAGAAAAGCTGAGATATGAGTGTGTTGCAGTAAGAACCTGTGATTTGCAAAGGGAAAATAATTTGGTGGCAAATTGGTTGGGAGGTTGCAGCGCTTTGAAAATTGGAGCATAATTGACTTCTCAAACATTACAGACTAAGTAAACAATTCACTTGTTTATAATTATTTATGAACAATCTAACCTCAGCTGTCCTCTTTGGTAATGCTTTCTGCGTCAGTTTAAAGCACATCTTGTGACGGATTAAAGAAGTATGTCTGATAATGTAAACCAGAAGTGTGGTTTTATAGAATCATTCTTGCCCTGAATTTATCTTGTCTCCTAATTACTGGCGATATAACAAAGGTGAAAAAGAAAATGAAATGAGGCAGAGAAAGAGAAGTAAAACTTGAGTTATACTCTTTTCTACTGATTCATTTATTGATTATATTTATTTAACAAGCACATAGAATGCCTACTTATCTTTGCATTTATCAATAAGGTTGGGAAGTTATGGTTTTCAAAATGTGGATGCCTATACAGATTATGAACCATTTTTAAGGTTGGTAAGCTAGTTGACCTATTGATTAGAAATGACTTTATAATTTTAGCTCTAACGACCTGGATGTAGTCTAAATCCTCTCACATCTTACCTTTTCACCAACACCTTTGATCTTTCCTCTCCTACGTATACCTGAATAGACTCTCCCTTCTTTACCCTTATCATATTACTCTTGCATTCCTAATTTCAAGAAAAAATAATATCTAGTTTTATTAAAAATTGTAAACTAAGGGACCTCATTAAAATCTGGATATGGGAGAGAGGCACATATGCAGTCATTTGTTTAAGCATAGTGTGGTACAACACATATTTTTAATTTTGCATTAAAATGATTTTTATCAGTCTATAGTTATTTTTACATGCCAGAAAGTCTCAATAATGAATAAATTTATCCAAATATGATGCATTTAAGCTCAATATTTATTACATGCAGTTCATTTTAATATAAGCATAATCTCAAATAGCATATTACTATTAGCATAATGTACATGTCTTCTTGGTGTACTTCCAGTATTGTCTTTTAGTTTACATTCTTGATTTCATTCTGCAGAGCAGAGATGAGAGTTTAATTTGAAATAAACTTGGGTCCTGGGTGGGAGCTTCAGTCTTCCTGTATGCCATCCCACATATTCAGGTTCTTATTAACATAGTTATGATGAATCTTTTGAGAAAGAATTATTCAGGGCATAGAAGAGTTAGCCTCTTCCTCCTTCTTCTCCTTTCTCCTTCTCCTTTGTGAATGTGTTCTACTTTATTCGGTTGGCACAAAAATGTGAGGAGCTTGGGAATTATTAATGTGCTGCATTGGCTTCCTTTAAATAGACAACAATCAAGTGGAGATAATACAAGTAATTCAGGCAGATTGTGGGCATTTTGAATCCTTGTGTGTGTAAAAATTACTTTCCTATTTCATACTAAATATTGGTTCTATTATCGTTATATGTGCCATGGTTTTTAAATCCTAATACAGAGTCAATATTTTGCTTTTTAATTACAGTTTAAAGTTTTGGCAGGCACAGTGGCTCATGCCTATAATTCCAGCACTTTGGGAGGCAGAGGTGAGATTGTCTGATCCCAGGGGTTCAAGATCAGTCTGGCAACTTGACAAGACCTTGTCTCTACAATAAATAAAAAAAATTAGCAAAAAGTCATGGTGCACCTATAGGTCCAGCTTCTTGGAAAGCTGAGGCAGAAGGATTGCCTGAGACCAACAAATTGAGGCTGTGGTGGCCATGAGTATGCCATTGCACTCCAGCCTGGATGACAGAATGAAACTCTGACTCAAAAAAAAAAGTTTAACAATACTTAAATGATTCTATTGTTTAGTCAGTATCCTTTTCAGCCTTCCGTAAAACATTATGGCCCAGAAACAAATTGAAAAATGAATCCAACATTAAGATGTAATAATTGACTCTTGATTTATTAAATTATAATATATACTTATAATAGATTATTGTAGGACTTAAAGTAATATTATATTATATAGAAACAATATACAAATGTACAGAATATATCAGGGTTGGTAAACATTTTCTGTAAAGGGTCAGTTGTATATAGTTTGGGCTTAGCAGACCATATGGTATTTGTTGCAACTATTCAAGTCTACCATTATAGTGAGAAAGTAGCCATGCACAATGCGTAAATACACAACGCATGGCTGTGTAACTTCATTTACAAACATAGGCAGCAGGCCAGGTTTGATTGCTGACCAGAGTTCTTTTCATATTGAAATATATTATTATATTAAAAAACTCACTATATATTGTTATGTGCAATATAATTTTTTACATAAAAACTACATGACTAGAAAGAAAGAAAAACGTTAAAATGTAAACAATGGTTATTGGTAAAATTGTCTTTTGTGATATTATGCATATATGTATATCAAGGTACAAAGATAAAGTGATTTAAAATGCAAATATTTATTATTAGGAAATAGTTTAAAACTACTTAAAAATGTAATGACTGCATTTTGATGGGTCAATAATGTTGAAATAATCTGTTTTTCTATGGCATAGTCATAGAAGAGACATAATTTTTTATGATGTTGTTATACCTGTTATCCTGTCAGTTTTGGCATTATTTTCATCTTGAGAAACTGTTTATTTTGCATTTTCTTAGCAGTTTCTGGACTTAGTTTCTGACTGGTTGTTTCAAAATACAAGTTTAATTATTATTTAGGCAAGACCAGCAGATCAGGAGATGACTGCTATTAAAAAGACAATTTGTTATATTGCTAACAGATCCCAATAGGAGGAAACATACCACACCTTAGGGGACAGGCAGAAAAGCTCCAGGGCTGGACAGGGGTGGCGGATGTGGGTTAGGCTGCATGACCAAAAACCTTTATTGTGGTTTCTGCAGGAGGAAACAGGTGAGACAGGATAAGTAGGTTTAGATTGGCTCCTATGAATAATTTCAGGGCTCTGGGACATACACATTGTTTCTAGTTTTTTTGTACCTGTTCCTGGGGTGAGTAGAGAGGGGAAATAGTGGCCTGGAATATAAGAGCTGAAGTGATTGGAGGTGGGAGCTGTGGATTGATTGGTTTGCATATGAAAGGCATGCATGCAGGCCAGTAGATTGCTATCTCTGGGAATTAGCTAATCCTGGGAGGGGCAATCTCTCCAGGGTGAGGAAGACCCACATTGTCAAAGCATCAGAAAATAAAAGGCATGGTTAATACACTGGTATGTTAGAGATTTGTATAAACACACTGATTATGAAGGGGTTAATAAGGTTGAACCATTTGAAGAGAAAATGGTAATTTTTTTCTTTTTTTTAATAAGTAGTAATTTTAATTGAAAAATCATACTTGTTTATATTTATGGGGTACAATATAATGTTTTGATTTATGTATACAAGGTGGAATGAGTTAACTAAGCCAATTAACATATCAATTACTTCAGTTACACATCATTTTTTGTGGTGAGACATTTGAAATTTACTCTTAACAATTTTGAAATAGATGAGGGGACCCCCCAAAATCTGGAATTTATTTACAAAAAATTATTTATTTATTTTTACACATGTAAACATTAGTCACTTTCAAAGTACTCAATGCAATACACCTATCAAGATGTTTTCTATAAACTTGTCAATTTTGATGCCTTTTAGTGATTCTGCTGGTTTTTGTTTCACCTCTTCCATATTGGCAAAATATTTCCTTTTGATGATTTTTTTCATCTGGGGAAACAAAAAACTCTCTAAGGGTGATACCGGATGAATAGGGAGGGTGGGACACAGAAGTCATGACATTTTTGGTGAAAAACTGCTGAACACTCAACAGTGTGGGCAAATGCATTCATAAGTCACCCATCATGAAATGAACAAACATATGGAAAGAATCTCCAAAAACAAATTCATTGTAATTCAGGCTCGGTGGCTCAGCCTGTAATCCCAGCACTTTGGGAGGCCAAGGCAAGTGAATTGCCTGAGCCTGAGGGCTGGAGACCCTCCTGGGCAACTTGGCAGGACCTTGTCTCTACAATAAATCAAAAATTAGCCCAGTGTGGTCACGTGCCTTGTAGTTCTGGCTACTTGGAAGACTGAGGTGGAAGGATAGCAGGAGCCCAGCAGGTGGAGGCTGCAGTGCCTGGGAGCGTGCCACTGCACTCCAGTCTGGGCAACAGAGTAAGACTCCAACTCACAAAAAAAGAAAAAAAATTCACTGAAACCGAATATGGTCTCTCACAACAACACTAGCTGGTACACTGATGCCAATGGATTTCTAGAGGGGGAAGCCTGTACAAGAGGCCCTCTAAAAAATAATTCTGACTTTTTTTGGGTCCTCCTTTGTACAACACATTATCATTAACTATGGCCACCCTGTTGTTCAATAGACCTCAGAAACAAATTCCTCTTTTCTTAACTGAAACTTTGTACTCTTTGATCAACATGTGCCTATCCTAAACCCCAGCCTCTGATAACCACCTTCAGGTTTTATTTAAATAATTTATACAAAATAGCTGTGAACCAAGTAACTGATTTTCTCTTTGGAGTAATTTGGACTTCATTCATATTACCTCCATAATATCTCAGTTGATAAGATATTCCAGCTCTCATGACATAAACATGCTGAATGTACCAAGAATGTTCAAGTTTCCAGCTCTGTCATGCACAGTGTAGATTTCTTATCATAGTGCTTCAATTTTTAAATTTAAGTTGAGAGCATGTACTGTATAAATTTCCTGGGTACCTAATGGGATTATTATGAGAATCAAATCAAGTTGATAAGATTTGGAGGAATACAGTACATTGCATAAAAACTGGGCACTGCCATTATTGGTTTTGACCATTCTGTCTCTTTTATGTGGTTGCCTGCTGGATATCCCCATAAGTATCCCCATCTAACCAGTGTCTGAAAGATAATGAGTACAATACTTTTATTTCTTCCAAAAAAATGATTTCACTTTTTTCTTAATGGCATTATCAATTATTCTAGTCACTGGAGACCTGGGCTGAAATTTTATGTTTTACTTTTCTTTAACCCTCCACATACTTATCAGTTGTCTAATATTTGATTTATATGACAGGTATCTTTGAACCTTCTACCTTCTTCTCTGTCTTACCACCTCTACCCAAGTTCACTTCAGCACAGGCCCTCCCTTAACCTGTGGGATCCATCTCTTAAACTAGTAATTTATCTAGTTCTTTAACCTCTATTCTTAACCTGAATGCTTCTCAATCAGACTAACTGTTCTGATCTAGTGGAGGTAGATGTGTTACTTTTCTGCCTCCAGGCCCTAAAACACATGGTTTTCATTTCCCCTATTTTTCTTTTATGTTCCCCATATACATCATGATGGTATGTGGAATGCTTGGGAAAACCCCTGGATAAGAGATTGGTATTAAATTGTGGCCATGATTCTCTCTAAAGCAGCCACAGAGAGGGATGATGAATAATATATGCAAATACTCTCCTTAAATTCATGCTTCTTTAATTTATTTAGTGAGAAGTTGTCTCTTTGTTCAAAGACTGGTGGGGTTTCTATAGGCTAGTACTGAGAATTTACCTGTGCAATTTCTTTTGGGCAAAACCTTAAGGAAAACTGTGAACAGATGCACTACTTTTAGCCCAGAAACTTTCAGAACTCTCTTCCTCTTTGCTGGGATGGAGGAGGGGTTCCCAGTTTCTTCTGTAAGTGCCCAGACATGTTCATCACCATACCTGTCATCAAATATTATTTTTGCTCCATAGTCAAAGAAGAGAGCCACACTGCCCTGAAATCTTCTGAAAAGTGACACCATCGCCTTGAGGGCAAAAAGCAGCATGAATAATTAGTTAATTTTAAAGAATAAACGGGATGTGAAACCCTTTGACAAAGTTCTCCTCCAGTATCCTGAAATTTCTATCTTAATGTGTTTGTAATATAAAGATGTAACCAAGTAAAGGAGAACATTCCTAAATTTGGAAAGCCCTAAATTTTATACATATATGTATCAAATTGTGTGCATATGTATGCATATACAACATATATGAATTAGGTATGTAATTTATACAATATATATAATGATTGGAAACTCAAGGTGTGAAGCCCTATTTATGTCTTGTTCTGCTAGACCATTCATCCTTGGCAAATTCTTTAACCTCTCTGTGTTAGTTGCTTTTGGTGTCATGAGTACAACAACAAATGTGAAGATGTACCCTCTCAGACTTTAGAACACATACAGTTTTTTTCATCTGTAAAATGGGAAATAGTGAGAATTAAAAGAGTTGTTATAGGTAAAATGCTTGAAAAGTAACTTTGAATCATGGGCTGTCAATAATTGTATAAAATGAAGTTCAAGAAAAGGAAGAGGAGGAAGAGGAAGAAGGGAGAAGAATGGGAAGAGAAAGATAAATGATCTTTTTTATAGAAGGACCATGTTGATGCTGGGAAGCAAAGGTCATATCTTATACATACATATTTTCCTTATAGGATTTAGCTGATACCAAGTGTTTACTAATTGTTTAAACATGGGTGAATGAGTAAATTAATACAGAAGACCATCAGATTATAGGCAGTCACAGATGACTGATGCCTTGCTTACGTTGGCTGAGCACTGCAGTGGATTTCTTAGTTGCTTTTGGTGTTATGAGCACAGCAACAGACGTGAAGATGTGATCTCTCAGACTTTAGAGCACATACAGCATTTGGCAGTCATAATGGAGGATCTGGAGTAGGAAGAACTGTTCCTGTTATAGTGATTTGTTTCCTTTGGTTTCCTGCACACTCTGTATATCTCTGCTTAACTAAAATCATTACTGAACTCATAGTCTGAAAGACACAGCCTTTCCTCATACTCCTTAACTCTAGAAGTTCTATCCCTTCTGGAGCTCCCTAGTCAAGACTTTGGAGGAGGTGCCAGGTTTGAATCTGGGGTGACCATAGTACGAGTTTTTATGCTGTGTCAACACACATAAAACTAATCTGATAAACTTTATTTCTTCTTAGGCATTAGGGAATAATGTGCTATCCCTTATAAAAGTATTTGCATTTTAAAGGATCAATGAGTACTGGGGATTCCTGGTACTTTATTCATCTACTCATTTATTAACTATGTGACTGTTGAAATTTCAAAGATCACTAAAAAATGATTTTGGCTTCAAGAAACTTACAGAAACAGATGACCAATTGTAATATTTTAGATATGAATAGAGTATTTTGGTTGGGTTTCTTCTTGGCAATCCTCACATCACAACTTGTGAGAAACTACTGACCGTACATACTGCCATCTCAGAGTATTTTTCTGCAACTCAAGACAGCTATGGTAGGTGGAATAAAGAAATAATTAACTGCCCAGGGATTCATCTCACAGTGTCACACAAAAAGCTCATTAAATCTATTTTTTTTAATGCCCTTACATAAAGTTTTCCATTCTGATTTTGTTTGGTTCTTAAACCATAAATGTAATTAAATACTTCAACAGATGTAAAACCAAGAACCACATGATGATATCAATAGACACAGAAAAAAAAGCTTTCAATAAAAACCAGCATCCCTTCTTGATACAAACCCTTGGACACCTAGGCATAGAGGGAACATACCTCAAAATAGTAATAGCCATTTATGATAAACCAACAGCCAACATATGGCTAAGTGGACAAAAATTGGAAGCATTTTCCCTGAAAACCAGAACAAGACAAGGCTGCCTACTCTCACCTCTCCTGTTCAACATAGTGTTAGAAGTCCTAGCTAGATAAATCAGACAAGAGAAAGAAACCAAGGGTATCCAAATAGAAAAAGAGGAAGTCAAATTATCCCTCTTTGCTGATGATATGATCCTATACCTTGAAAACCCAAGAAAATATTTCAAAAACCTCTCTGTACTGATAAAGGACTTTGGTAAAGCCTCAGGGTACAAAATAAAGGTATAAAAGACAGTTGTATTCTTATACACCAAAAAGCAAACAGGCAGAGAACCAAATAAAAAGAACAACCCCTTCACAATAGCCATAAAGAAAGAAAGAAAGAAGGAAAGAAAGAAAGAAAAAGAAAGAAAGACCTTGAGCCGGGCTCGGTGGCGCAGCCTGTAAACCCACGCCTTTGGGAGACTGAGGTGAGTGAATTGCCTGAGCCCGTGGGTTCGAGACCCGCCTGGGCAGGTGAGACCTCATCTCTACAATAAATCAAAAAATTAGCTGGGCGTGGTAGCACATGCCTGTAATTCCGGCTACTTGGAAGACTGAGGCGGAAGGATCGCAGGTCGAGGCTGCAGTGACCGGGAGCGGCCACTGCACTCCAGTCTGGGTGACAGAGTGAGACTCCAACTCAAAAAAAAAAAAAAGGAAAGAAAGAAAGAAAGAAAGACCTTGGCATCTTCTAACCAGAGAAGTAAAAGACCTTTACAACAAAAACTGCAAAACACTGCTCAAAGAAATCAAAGACACAAACAAATGGAAAAGTATTCCATGCTCATAGGTTGGAAGAATCAACATTGTTAAGATGTCCATCCTACTAAAGGTAATCTACATAGTCAATGCAATACTCATTAAATTACCAACATCATTTGTCTCAGTCCTGGAAACAATACAGAAATTTATATGAAAACATATAAGACCATGAATAGCCAAAACAATCCTTAACAAAAGAAATAAAGTGGTAGGTATCACACTTTTAGACTTTAAACTTTACTGTAGACTACAATAATCAAAACAGCCCAGCACTGGTACAAGAACAGGCCTATAGACCAATAGAATAGGATATAAATTCTGGAAGCAAAACCTCAATTTCTCAACCAACTCATCTTCGACAAAGTCTCCACCAACAATGACTGGGGAGAGGAGAACCTATTCAGTAAACGGTGTTAGGAAAACTGGCTGACTACATGTAGAAGATTGAAACAGGACCCCTACCTATCACCATACACAAAACCCAACTCTAAATGGATCAAAGAATTAAACATAATACCTAAAACGATAAGAATCTTAGAAAATGCAGGAGATCCCCATACAGAAATTGAAATAGGCAATCAATTCCTGATCAAAACCCCAAATGTCCATGCCATAGGAGAAAAGATAGAAAAGTGGGACCTCACCAAACTGAAATGCTTAGGCAAAGCAAAAGAAACCATCAAGAGAGCAGGGAGACAGCCCACAGAATGGGAAAAAAATATTTGCCAACTGTACATTTGGCAAACGCCTAACATCCAGGATCTGCAAAGAACTGAAAAATGCTGAAAGAAAAAAAATAAACCGCCCTATTAAAAAGTGGGCAAAAGATATGAATAGACATTTCTCAAAAGAAGACATACAAGCAGCCAATAGATATGTAAAAAAAATGCTCAGCCTCACTCATTTGAGAAATGCAAATTAAAACTACACTGAGATACCACTTAACTCTAGTCAGGATGACCATCATCAGTAACTCAAAAAACAACAGATGCTGGAGAGGATGAGGTGAAAGGGAAGCAATTTTATACTGTAGACTGATATTACCTCTGTGAAACAGTGTGACGATTCCTAAAAGATCTAAAAATCAACCTTCCATATGACCCAGCAATCCCCCTTCTGGGACTACATCTGGAAGAACTCAAATCATTCTATAAAAAAGATACCTGCGCATGTATGTTTACTGCAGCATTATTCACAATAGCAAAAACATGGAACCAGCTCTGCTGCCCATCAAAATCGGACTGGAAAAAAAAAGTGATATATATACACAATGGAATATTAAGCAGCCGTAAAGGACAAAATTATGGACTTCATAGCAACTTGAATGGGTTTAGAGTCTCTCATACTCAGTGATGTATTACAGAAATAAAGAACATGTTCTCACTCATAAGCGAACCCTGAACGTTTATCATAATACTATAAGAAAAGGGTTTGTCAATAGTGGGACCCTGGGGAAGGGATGTAACATCAATAAGGGTATCTGATCTCAAACCAGGTGAAATGGGGGTTAAAGGGAGACCCAAAGTTTACCTATACAATGACCACTTATCTACCTAATCCTGAATTGTACCCCACATCTTTAAAATTAACTGCCCAGGGATTCATCTTACAATGTCACAAAAAAAGCTCATTAAATCTATTTTTTTTTTTTTTTTGAGTTGGAGTCTCAATCTGTTGCCCAGACTGGAGTGCAGTGGCCGCTCCCGGCCACCGCAGCCTCAACCTGCTGGGCTCCAGCGATCCTTCCGCCTCAGCCTTCTAAGTAGCCAGAATTACAGGCATGCGCTACCACGCCCGGCTGATTTTTTTATTTATTGTAGAGATGAGGTCTCACTGCCCAGGCGGGTCTCGAACCCGCGGGCTCAGGCAATCCACTCACCTCAGCCTCCCAAAGGTGCGGGATTACAGGCTGAGCCACCGAGCCTGGCATTAAATCTATTTTTTATGCTTTCTTTCTTTTTTTTTTTTTTTTGAGTTGGAGTCTCACTCCGTGGAGTGCAGTGGCACAATCATGGCCACCCCAGTGTCGACCAGCTGGGCTCTGGAGATCCTTCCAAGTAGCCAGAACTACAGGCGTGTGCTACCATGCCCGGCTAATTTTTTATTTATTGTAGAGATGAGGTCTTGCCAAGTTGCCCAGGCTGGTCCCAAACTATGTTCTTTCATAGAGTTTTCCATCCTGATTTTGTTTAACTCATATCCAGACCTAAAAGCTACCAATTTTATATGCTTCTGATGACCCAGAGTCAGAAGTAAGCAGATCAGCCTCATATTTGCAAAATGAAATATTGATCATATAAAATAATGTTATTTTGCTTATTACAAAATTGATAAGTTCTCATTGTAGAAAATGTAGGTATCAAAGTAAAGGTTAAAGTAAACAGCAACCTGTCATCATCCAAAAAAATAAATTGCTAATACTTTGACCTATTTCCTCTTAGTATTCTTCATAATTATAATAGAGAATGAATTTATATGTGGATATTAATGCACGAATAAGCAACTATCTTATTTGTATGTATTCTGTTTCTGGCTCAATACTTATAATATTTAAAAAAAATTTTTATTTTAAATATGTGGGGTTCAATTCAGGGTTAGGTATACAAACGTTCATTATGCAGGTACCCTTGTTGATAAGGTGTGGCCCCCTTCCCGTGGCAGTTTCCCACTACTGCCAATCCCTTTCTTATAGTATTATGATAGCTGTTCAAGGTCCACTTATGAGTGAGAACATGTGGTACTCAGTTCTTTGTTTCTGTGATAGATCACTCAGTATTATAGACTGTCTATATAATATATTTATAATATTTACAATATTATAAAACTATCATTGGTTTCTGTATAAGACTCTTTAATGGTTGCCTAATATTCCATCAAAACTTTACCATAATTTATTTCATTATACACTTATTTATAGTATATTTCAGGTTCTTCCATTTACTTTACAAGTATATACAATACTGTGAAGAGCTTCATTTTTGACATCTCAGAGTAAGAAAATAATCTATGAAATGGGCTATGAAAAGTATTGGAATTGAAATTGCTGTATCAAAGTGTAGAAAATCTTTTACACCTTTATACACTTGTCTTTCATATATACATGTCTAGCATTATATTTCTATTGGACAGGGCTGCCCTAGAGCATCTACTAAAAATATAAAACTAAATAGCATACATACTAAGTCACAAGTTAAAACAAAACCAAAACATCATCTAAGAAAAGGCAGAGAGAAAGGAAAAATGAACAAAAGTATGAGAAAACAGAAAACAAATAGTGAGATGATATACTCAAACTTAACCATACCAATAATCACATCAAATGCAAATGCTGTAAATACTCCAATGAATGATCAGAGAATATAAAATTGGTGAAAAATGCATGACCCTACTATGTACAGTATATCAAAAATTTGTTTTAAAGATGCAGATTTGTATAAAGGTAAAATGATGAAAAAGGAAATACTTTGCAAATATTAATTATAGGAAATCTAAAGTGACAATGGTAACATCAAACAACTGAAGATATCAGGATAAGAAATACTAACATAAAGAGGGATGATCCATAATAAGAAAGGGTTAATTAATCCAGAAGATAGAAGTATTCCAAAGGTATAAATATCTAATTACAGACCTTCAAAACATATGAAAACCTGATCTGATCACTGCAGATGCTGTGAACATTGTTGAAATGGCAAGCAATTGCAGGGTTTGAGAAGACTGACTCCAGTTTTGAAAGAGTAGGTAAAATACTATCAAACATCACATGCTACAGAGAAATCTTTCATGAAAGAAAGAGTCAACTGATGTAGCAAACCTCCCTGTTGTCTTATTTTTAAATTACCATAGCCTCCCTAACTTTCAGCAACCACAACCCTGATTAGTCAGCAGCAATCAATATCAAGGCACATCTTTCCACCAGCAAAAAGATTATGACATACTGAAGGCTCAAACAGTTGCTAGCATTTTTAGCATTGAAGTATTTTTAAAATTAAAATATGTACACAGTTTTTGAATATCGTGCCATTGCAAACTTATTAGACTATGTGGAAGCATAATTTTATATACACTGGAAATCCAAAAAATGCGTGACCTACTTTATTGTGATATTTATTTCATTGTGGTGGTCTAAAATAAAACCCATAATATCTCTAAGACAAGCCTATATTCTAAATTGCATTTATGAGAGGGAACTCCCCCCAAAACAATGTATTTATAAAAAGTTGTGTATTTATTCTTACATGTTTAAACTTCAGTCACCTTCAAAGTTCTCTCCATTTAATGCAATATGCCTATTGGGATACTTTTTCCACTGCTCAAAACAGTTTTGAACTTGTCAATTTTGATGACTTTTAGTGCTTCTGCTGTTTTTTGTTTTACTTCTTCCATATCAGCAAAATGTTTCCCTTTGAGTACATTTTTCATCTGGAGAAACAAACAAAAAAGTCGCTAGGGGTAAGACCAAGTAAATAGGGAGGGTGAGAAATGGGGGTCATGCCGTTCTTGGTCAAAAACTGCTGAGCACTCAGCGCAGTGTGGGAAGGTGTGCTCGTAAATCACCCATCAGAAATGGGCAAACTCATTGAAAGAATCTCCAGAAAAAATTAATGAATTCCAATGCAGCTCTCACAACAACCCTGCCTGGTACACCGATGCCCATAGGTTCCTAGAACACTTATCTAGTGGATGAAGCATGTAGTACAAGGAGCCCACCCTCCAAAAAATAAGTAAATCACCAGGGCTAAGGCTAACTAGATAGTATGCCTAGAAGAACTGAGTGGTAATTAAACTGAGGAAGACACGAATAAAATGTGATGACTTAACAGAGTAGCTATAGGAAAGTCAGGAAAAATAAACTTGGTATTAAGAAACTGTAGGATGGCTGGGTTTGGTGGCTCAGCCGGTAGGGAGGCCGAGGCAAGTGGATTGCCTGAGCCCATGGGTTCAAAATCAGCCCAGGCAACTTGGCGAGACTTCGTCTCTACAATAAATCAAAAATCAACTCGGCATGGTAGTGCACACCTGCAGTCTTGGCTACTCGGAAGGCTGGGGCAAAACGATTGCTGGTGCCCAACAAGTCGATGCTGGGATAGCGGTGAGTGTGCCACTGCACTCCAGGCAGGGCAATGAAGTGAGATTCCAGCTCAAAAAAAAAAAAAAAAAAATGAAAAAGAAACTGTAGGAAGTTGAATTTCGTGATGATGAAGTAAAAGTGAAAAGTAACATGGTACAAAGCCGAAAGGTCAAGGAACATATATGTAATTATTAAAAGAATATCAAATATCAGACAAGAGTGGAATCTTTACTGATAGCACTACTGGAATTGGCTGTAGGGTATTCTGCAAAGATAAGCTTTTTGTTCTATGTGTAGCAAATTTTGAGTCTGATTTTTCTCTTTGATATCGTGGTCAGATATGATGGAATATCAGTTTCTCTCTATGAATAGTATTTAGTGTTTGGTGTTAGGACTTCAGTATCAGGGTCAGATAAGAGTCCCAGATCTGGTTGAAAAATGAGTAGCCTCAGGTCTAAAACACTAGATAATATGCTGATTGGATACCAAGGTTGGCTTTGCACATGTGTATGTATCATGATTTAGCTTATAAACAGTCAGAAAAATGAATGGCGATTGAATAGATGAGTTGGAGGGAAGTGGAGTGAGATGGGATTTGGTCGACAACAAAAGTCAAGAGATGGGTTAACAAAGAAACTAAAAAAGTTTCAGGATGAGTAATGTCAGAATACAGCCATGGTAACAAGGAAAAATTAGGATAATTAGAAAAAATGAGGACATGGTTATAAATCAGAGCATAAAAAGATGGGCTTGCTTATTTAGGATATAGAAATCAATAGGTGAGAAATGAGAGGGAAACAATCCTATATTGTCAAAATTTTATTTTGTTTTATAAAAATTATATTTTTATTTTAATTTTGATATCTTTACTAAACTTTACTATCTCGTATTGTAGACCTGAGGCTACCCTTTTGTTAGCAAGGTTTGGGATTCTTAATTAGCCCTGATATTAAAGTTCTCACCCTGGACAGTCTCAGTGGCTCAGCCTGTAATCCCAGCACTTTGGGAGGCCAAGGTGAGTGGATTTCCTGAGCCTGTGGGTTTGAGACCTCATCTCTACAATAAATCAATAAATCAAAAAAATTAGCCGGGTGTGGTAGCGCGAGTGTGTAGTTCCGGCAACTTGGAAGGCTGAGGCAGAAGGATCGCTGGAGCCCAGCAGGTCAAGGCTGTGGTGGCCGGGAGCATGCCACTGAACTCCAGTCTGGGCGACAGAGTGAGACTCCAACTCCAAAATAATAATAATAATAAAGTTCTCTCCCAAAATGCTAGGCATTTATAATTCTGAGTTTACAACCAGTTATAAGCAATGTATCTAATAAAATATTTGTTTGGGACATGGATTGCTGGAAATAAATTTTTTAGTTAACAATTTGCATAGCTGGATGAATTCTGGGTCATGCATGCTTGAGAGAAAAGTATCACTTGCACTCAAGGTTTATTCTTATTCTGGAACACAACCAAGCAAGCAACAAAAAATACATTTTAAGACATCTTCAGGAGGTAAAAAATAGTAAGAACTGCAGGACATAAATACAGCATAGCAATCCACAGCAGAATTTTAATTCAATATCATTAAGATTTATTATACTCAATACTTTGTCTCCAATCAGGTTTATCTTGACTTTTGCTCTAACTCCTAAAATGTTTTTTATCTATGATTGGACCCACTCTAATATGGAATCAACTTTCTAAAATGTTTCCTGTTTAAATCCTTTAATTGTTCCACACACCCTTCCTCTAAACTGGCTGGTACGCAGGAGCTCTCACAATCTAGCCATCATGAATGACACAAGTCTTCGCAGTGCTGTGTATTCTTCTCCTTCATTTATCTGGAGCACTTTCCACATATGCACTTTTTTGCTATCTCCCACAATTCACTTCCTAGGTTACCTTCCAAAGGAGCATTCTTTAACTTTTCCTCTTTCTCTTAGTTGGAAGAAATCAGCACCCATTTCACTGGGTTGTTACTGTCTTTCATATCTGGCTCCCTCATTTGAATATATGTTCTTTAAGGATAAGAACTCTGTCTTATCTATCTTTATATTTCTTTTTTTTTTTTTTTGGAGTTGGAGTCTCACTCTGTCGCCCAGACTGGAGTGCAGTGGCCGCTCCCGGCCACCGCAGCCTCGACCTGCTGCGCTCCGGTGATCCTTCCGCATCAGCCTTCCGAGTAGCTGGAACTACAGGCATGCACTACCACACCCGGCTGATTTTTTGATTTATTGTAGAGATGAGGTCTCGCTGCCCAGGCAGGTCTTGAACCTGCGGGCTCAGGCAATTCACTCACCTTAGCCTCCCAAAGGCGCGGGATTACAGGCTGAGCCACCAAGCCCGGCTATCTTTATATTTCTATTACAGGCCACCCAATAAAAATTTATCAAATAAGAAATAGATTATGACCTGGCAAAAATCATATTTTGTTTAACAGGCAGGATCTTCTCGAGCCTGTATGTATGTGTTTTGAGCGAGGATAATCCTTAACAACCACCTTCCCTATGCCTGCATTCACATTAAGCCTCTATTGGAGGTGTGAAGGAAGAACTAGTAGTCAAAGCTCACACTTCCTGTTTCTGTCTTTAAAGTTTCCACATCTGTGCAGCCATAAAGAAGGACAAAATTATGGTCCTCACAGCACATTGAATGGATTTACGTCCATCATACTCAGTGATCTATCACAAGCAAAGAACTGAGTACCACATGTTCTCACTCATAAGTGAGTTCTGAACATTTATCACATTACTACAAGAGAGGGATCAGTAATAGTGGGACACTGCCAGATGAGGAGGGCATGGCACGTGGCATCACTAAGGATATCTGATCCTAAACTAGAAGAAGGAAGGACCAGTTGGAGGCCCAAACTTCACCTGCACATAGACTACTTATGTACCTGACTTGTATTCCACATATTTACAATAGAAAATAAAGTGATTAAAAAAATGTTTCCACATCTAAAGACCACAAAGCCATATCTCTTCTCTAAGCTATTTTTGAAGGCCTTGGAGTGGTTTACTTTATAGAGGTTATAGGTTGTAATGAGTCATTCCAGTTCTTTCTTTCCAGTCACACTTGTTAGCAATAGTAGCCTACCGCCATTAGATGGAACTTCTCTCTGACAAGCACCAGCATGACGACTTCTTCTACAAGATGCCCGGTCAGATTAGATTCTTCAGCTTGGAACTTTAGAACAGAAATTCTCAGGGAGCTATTGAAACAGTATAAATCTCCTACCCATAATGTCTCTATTAATAGTTTGTTTTGTCATGTGTAACTTTTAGTTCAGACCAAAGATATTAAATAAAAACCACAAAAGTGTGAAAGAAAGACACAGGGAGAGAAAATTCTGTCACAAGAGTCTCATTTAACATTTTGAGGATGCTGATATTGGGGGCCAATCTGTCTTTACTATTATTGTGATTTTTTCTTAAATTTTTTAATCCATTTGCTATTTTCAGTTTTAAAAAAATCCATTTTGCATAATACCCATGGACTCTTACCCTACATTCTTCAAAATATATTCATAAGAGAAGAAAAAAATTGAAATAATATAACTTTTTAACAGATTATTTATAAAAGTGATTCATTGAAAACAAGAGTATTTCTTGGAAGAAAAAACTAGATCAAGAAGTATAATAAACGAATGCTCTTTTTTTTTTCTGTCCAGCTAATGGAAATTGCTATTTTCTTGTAGTCCAAATGGTGTGTATTTTAGTAAATCAAGAATCGTAGTCATTTTACATCTTGTTAAAATTATTAGTCACCATTCCCTGAGTCAATCGCATTCTTTGTTTCTGCTGACATAGATCACCTACTAGCATTGGTGAAGAACTGATACTTCCAATTGGTTATTTTGTTGGTTTTAAAGGGACATCCTGTGACTAAGTTTTGATGTTATAGCATATCATAGAAAACATATGCAAAATATAACATTGTAATCTTATAAAGACAATTTTCCGAGAGAACTGTAACTTTTAAGGTTCCTATAAGTTTTATTCTGAGTTCAGGTTCTGCGGGTAAGATTTAAGTAAAGACATGTCCGTTTTTATTATTTTGTGACAACCCGTAGAAATGAAGTCTGGAAATGTTTTGTTTATTAATATCACAATGTACTACTAAAAGTCAGTGTTAGTAGCATGATCATAGCACTACAATAGCGAATTTCAAACAGAATTAAGTTGTTTATTATATTCAAGTTAGCAAAACTAATCAGCATATGGTCCCATTTGGCATTTAGTAAATAGCAATTCCATTTCTTTCTGCCTGTGTTTCACCTTTACTCATAAATTCTCCAACTCAGATCTGTTTTCTTCTATTCTCACCCAATATAATAAAAGAAGAGGTAAAATTTTCCATTTCCCTAAAGATCTGTTTACAGATAATAGCAGGTAATTTTTTTTCTTGGTTCAAGGTATATATATATGTCTTTGAAAATCAAATCAGAATGTGCGAATGTAAGTTTGGATTGTGTAACTATTTTTTATTGGTCCAATGAGACTCCTGAAAGTCTAATCTAAGACGGGTAAATACATTTTTAAAGTTTTTCTTATCTTATACACTTCCAATATTAAGAGAATGTATAATTTTTGAATACTACTTTCTAAGAAATAATGAGCACATATGATGGTTAGAAGATGAGGCATTTTAATAAAATTTTTTATATGCATAGAACTTATGTATGACTGATTTTTTTAAGTAATTAACATTTTTATATAGAACGCTACCCATCTACTAAATGTGAAGTAATCAATTTTAATTATTCAGAAAATACTTTGATCTCTTACCAGGTCTTCTGATATTGCCAATGATGTTATTTGCTATTGTGCTGTAAAGACGGGAAAACATCAATTTTAGTAGATTTCCAGCTGAAAGAATTCAAGTTTGTCTTAGTCCATTCAGGCTTCTATAGCAAAATAGTATACACCAGGTGGCTTATAAACAACAAAAATTTATTTCTCACAGTTCTGGAGACTGGAAAGTCCAAAATCAAAGTGCTGGCAGATCCATTGTCTATGGAGAACTCACTTCCTGGTACATAGATTGTCATCTTTTCACATGTTCTTACATGGCAGAAGAATGAGTGAACTCTCTGGAGTCTCTTTGATAAGGACAGTTATGTCATTCATGAGTGTTCTACTCTTATGACCTGTCATCCCCCACTGGCCCTAAACCCAAGTACAATCACGTTGGAGATTAGGTTTTAATATATGCATTTTCAGGGTCTAAAACACTCAAGTTCTAGCACAGGAAAACTCTGATTGTACTTACATACACACACATAAAACATACATATATTTATGTCAGTAGACGAGGAAAGACAAATGAAGTTTGTACCTGGTCTCATGATCTTGAAAGAAATCTTACTAAGAGGTGCTAAGTAATGTCCCTTATAATAAATCCATGAGTCAATAAGTCCAATTACCTAAAACAGTCATTGTCATAGAGGGTCCATCATGCATCCATAAAATCAATATTTCTTAAGTCATTCAATTCCTAAAATGCTAATGCTCTTATTTTCAAATCTAGTGATGTTTACTTCTCACTTTTGATTTAGTAGCTTTTTATAACAACACTCTTGAACATTAAATTTTATTTAATAAGAAGAAAAGGTATTTGATTTATATTTTTAAAGAATCCACTATAGATCTTTTTTCCTAAAAGGTGAATGCGAAGTAGTTTGGTGGGCAAACTGGAAAATCAAATTTTTTTTTTCCTGTGAGAAAGTAGCAACTGTTTGTTTATCCTATAAGACCTATGATCTCTTCAGAGCTTTGGGCAACTAATAAGGATGATGATAATGATAATAATAATAATAATAATAATGTCCTATCTTCCCCCTTGCAAGTTCATAAAATGCATGTTACCACTAGCAACAATTTTTGTTATTTTTAAATGTATGAACAAATTCTTGAAAAACCTGTTTTTAGCATGATGCTACCAGTGTTTGGTGTCAGTTCAATTTTTTAATAAAATTGAACATAATAAATTGTCTTTTTTAAAAGCAGCATGAATGTGAGAATAAACATTTTAATCAAGTTATCGGGATGTTTTGTCTCCTTATGACTAGCCATGCTAACATACTCTGAACTATTCTTAGTTGCAATTCCTGGATTAGAATCAGTTTTGCTATCTTGGAAATTAAGTCAAGGTTCTTAGAATTATTTTAAGTTAAAGCAAATTATTTTTCCAAAGCAAAAATTTTGTAACCTTCCTGTTTCATTAAAAAACTCATTCTCACAACATGTGGAAAATATTTATGAAGCATGTCTACTTACTGAGAGATTTTTTTTAAACATTGGTTAAATAGTCAATGCAATTCATTTTAGTCAAAACACTATACCTATAAATATGATGTAATGGCAAGTAATACTCAGTTGGATATTTCTTGATGCATGAGGAAGAATTACTTGTCCTTTATTGCTTGGTTTTGTTTTGTTTTGTTTTGTTGGAGTCTCACTCTGTCACCCAGACTGAAGTGCAGTGGCGGCCACCGCAGCCTCGACCTACTGGGCTCCGGCGATCCTTCCGCCTCAGCCTTCCAAGTAGCTGGAACTACAGGGGCGCGCTACCACACTCGGCTAATTTTTTTTTATTTATTGTAGAGATGAGGTCTCACCTGCCCAGGCAGATCTCGAACCCGCGGGCTCAGGCAATCCACTCAACTCAGCCTCCCAAAGGCGAGGGATTACAGGCTGAGCCACCGAGCCCGGCTGTCCTTTATTGCATACAGTAGCAGTGTGGCTCTCTGGACCTCTATTAAATCTTCTATGCAGTCATTTTCACCCCTGGTCTCCTTTTCTACTCACTGCCTCCCTCTCCTGCCTGTGCTGTTGGTTCATTTTACTTGATGGAGATTTGCATTGGCTGCTGCACTTAAGTTTTGGTTTCTCTTGTCTTTATCTATCCTGAAGCTCGGTGGCACAGTCAGACACTCTACTGCTTTGCCTTGTTTTGGTTTTCTTTCTTAAAAATGTAGTACCGGTAGCTGAATCCTGAACACTAAGAATAGTCTTTGTACAATATTCCTACCTTGAAGACCTGAATCTTCTATTTGATACTATTCCTATCTGATTGGAAATCTAGCTGATAACCATTGCTTGAAATGTGGCTAAAACTTTCAAGCAATGGTTATGCCCCACCCAGATTCCTCTTCAAAGAAGAACTTACTGCCCATCTTCAGGGAGTGTGGTTAGCAGCCTCCTCCAGCTGCCACCTCCTTCAAAGTCTGCCTCAGCTGCACAGAGCTGTTCCATGGTGGTCATACCCTTCCTGGATCAGCCTGTATACAGGGAGGTGGCACATCTGATCCTTCTGGCTTGATGCAGGGCAATTCTATTGCATTTGCATGAAACAGTAGAATTAGCTTAACTCCTTCCTGACTTAAATCCTGGTGCTCGCTTTTAATAGTAAGGATAGCAAATACATGTTTTCTGTGGCATTTTTTTTTTCCAGAATAGGGCACTTTTGTCTGTATCAAAAAACCAGTGAAGCAAGCAACCCCCTTGGTTCCCCTCCCACTGTGAGAGCTTTTCTGTCCTCTCAATAAATCCTGCTTTAAAAAAAAAAAAAAAAGTCGAGGCAGATGTCTTTTCTCCTCAGTGATTCTCTTAATGATGTCTGGGAACTCTTCTATGCCTCTTGTTTGGCTGAAGCTACTTCTGTTACCTCGACACTTTTTAAGTCATTTTTAAAACTCTTTCTAAAATTATCAAACCATCCTTTACTGGGCTTTCCAACGAGCAAATTAAAAGTCATTCTAGTATAAACTCTGTATAACTCTCTAAAGTCTAATGTGAGGAGCAATTAATTGGGGGTGATGAGGATACCGCTAATCTACATTGGTAATTTTCAGACCTAGGGAACAACAAACCAGAGCAAGAATGGTCAAGTTAAAGAACAGCAAAAGTTGACTTAATCTCTGCAGGCTTTGTTAACTATCAATCGAATTTAGGCAGTGAGAACTAAGCCAGGCAGGAACTCCTGTTGAGTCATATTAGGGTCAATTTATCATGGCTACTAAAACATGGGGGCATAATTTGAATGTCATGTATTCAGATATAGTTCTAGTAAGGTGAATGTGTAAGTGCTCCCTGGGAAAGGAGATCTGGTTAGGGGCTGGTTTCAGAAAAACTAAATGAGTCTATCAGTGGAATCCATATGTCCTGTTAGAAGGTTAGCAGTATCTCAATCCCTAATCTCATGCCTTCATCTTTAAAAAAATTTATTGATACGTAATATTGTCCATATTTATGGGATACAAGTGGTATTTTGCTACATGCATAGAATGTGTAATGATCAAGTTAGGGTATTTAGAATATCCATCACCTCAGCATTTATCATTTGTATGTGTGGAGAACATTTCAAGTCTTTTCTTCTAGCTACCTTAAAATATACAATAGATTGTTATTAACTATAGTCACTGTGTCCTGTGATCGAACATTAAAACTTATTCCTTCTATCTAACTACATCTTTGTACTCATTAACAAATCCTCTGATAACTATCATTCCGCTTTCCACCTCCATGAGATTAACTTTTTTAACTTCCACATAAGAGTGAGAACATGCGATATTTGTCTTTCTGTGCCTGGCTTATTTCACTTAACATAATGACCTCCAGTTTTACCCATGTTACTGCAAAAGACAGAATATTACTTTTTGTTATGGCCAAATAGTATTCCACTGTGTATTTTTGCCACAGTTTCTTTATCCATCCATCCATAGATGGACATTTAGTTTAATTCCATATCTTTGCTATAATGAATAGTGCTCAAATAAAACTGGAGATGCAGACATCCCTTTGATATGCTGATTTTCTTTTCTTTGGATAAATATCCAGTAGTCGAATTTCTGAATTGTAGAGTAGTTCTATTTTTAGTTTTGTAAGAAATTTCCATACTGTTTTTCACAATTGCTGTACTAATTTACATTCCCATGATGCTTTACATCTTAAATAAGATATAGGGGATCTTTCAAACCCTATGAATAAGTAGAAACTAAGTGGAATTTAGCCCATCTGGTGAGAGCTAGTGTTATTTTGAGATGAGAAAAATCCCACATTAATCATTTAGAATTTGTTCAGAAATCAATCCTTTGGGACTTCTTCAATCTGGAAAACCAGGGAAGAGGCAGAAATGACATCTGTGTCAGAAAAGAGTTGAGCTAGGTTACATTTAATGGACAAAAGTTATAAAAACCATGTTTTTGTCATTTGAAATTCATCTTAGTGAAGTAATTTTATACCTGGAGAAGTCCTTTTTGATGATTTCCTCTAACTCTTGCCTTTTTAAAAATTTTTTGAGTTGGAGTCTCACCCTGTCCCCAGACTGGAGTGCAGTGGCCCACCCACAGCCTCAACCTGCTGGGCTCCAGCGATCCTTCCACCTCAGCCTTGCAAGTGGCCAGAACTACAGGCTCACACTACCATGCCCAGCTAATTTTTGATTTATTGTAGAGATGGGGTCTCCCAAGTTGCTCGGACGGGTCTCGAACCCATGGTCTCAGGCAATCCACTCACCTCGGTCTCCCAAAGTGCTGGGATTACAGGCTGAGAGACTGAGCCCAGTCTAACTTTTGTCTTGTAGGTCTAAGCATGGAGTCTTAGCTCAGTACTCCAGGGTTCGAGTTAAAACCATGCTCTCTATTCAGCCCAATACTTTTTGTATTGTACTATGGGCTTTCCCTGTTTTTCTTTTTCTTTTTTTGCTTTTGAGTGATTTATCTTTCAAATAAAAACCATTTAAGAATATTTAGGTAGCACTTACAGAGAACTTAGGGCATTCAAAGCACTAAGAATGTTAATAGCTTTTTTCTCTTAATTTTGCTGGCAAGGAAACTAACACTTAGATGTTCAATAACCTGCCCAACCGTCATGCAGATAGTAAGGCTCACAGCAAGAGTTTCAACACGTTGGTGTCAGCCTAACTCTACAGAGCAAAGTTTCACTATTATGTGAATGTGCAAAATGTAATAGAATCCAGCAAGACGAGGGATGTGAAATGATGCTTAGCTGTAAGCGCATAATGATTTTTGTTTTTATTTTAAAACATGCTGCATTCTAGTTTCAAAGGGGAAATAAAATAAAATGAAAATAGATCTTGTTATGACTTACATCCCTGGAATTGTTAACTGTTTATTAAGAAGCAGTTACTACATGATTTAGAATCCCATGGATGTGTTTAAATCACATTGGGGGTGGTAAAACCTATCCTTCATCTCTTGGGCAGGAAAGTATGGCTAAATTCTTATTTAAGTTTTACTTTATTTTCAATGGATTAATAATAATTGTACATATTTATGAGGTACAGTGTGATGTTTTGATACATATATATCATGTATAATGAACAAATCAAGGTAATTAGCATATATATCACCTCAAACATTTATCTTTTTTTTTTTTTTTGAGTTGGAGTCTCACTCTGTTGCTCAGACTGGAGTGCAGTGGCATGATCCCTCCACCTCAGCTTTTTAAGTGGCTGGAACCACAGGTGCATGCCACCATGTCCAGCTTTTTTTTTTTTTTTTTAAGTGTAGAGATGAGGTCAAATTGCCCAGGCTGGTCTCAAACTCCTGGGCTCAGGCAATCCTCTTGCCTTCACCTCCCAAAGTGCTGGAATTACAGGAGTGAGCCATCACACCTGGCACTTATCATTTATTTGTAAAAGCATTCTTCTCTTCTAGTTATTTTGAAATACACATTATTGTTAACTAGAGTCACTCTGCATTGAAACAATAGGACTTCTCCTTTCTAACTGTAACTGTGTACATGTTGACCAAGCTCTCCCTATTCCCTTTTTTCTCATAACTTTCCACACGTAACCACTATTCCATTTCCTGCTTCCATGAGATCAACTTTTTTAAGATTCCACATATGAGTGAGATCATCCAGTATTTGTTTTTCTGCGCTTGGCTTACTTCACTTAACATAACGTCCTCTAGGATCATTCAAGTTGTGAATGACAGGATTTAATTCTATTTTATGACTGAACAGTATTTTATTATGTATACATGTCACAATTTTTAATCCTTTTATTTGTTGATGAGCACCTAAGTTGGTTCCATATCTTGGTTATTGTAAATAGTGCTGAAATAAGCATGGGAGTGCAGGTATCTCTTTAACATGCTGATTTTATTTCTTTTAAATATATACCCAGTAATGGGATTGCTAAATCATATGATAGTTCTAGTTTTAATTTTCTGAGGAATTTCCATGCTGTTTTCTATGATGTACTAATTACATTCCCGCCAACTGTGTATAGAAGTTCCCCATTTTTTCAAATTCTTGCCAGCGTTTGTTTGTTATTTGTGGTTTTTTTTGCTAATAGTCATTCAAACTGGGGTGAGGTGATATCTCACTGTGGTTTTGATTTGCATTTTCCTGAGCATTTCAAAAATATGTTTGTTGGTCATTTGTCTATCTTCTTTCGGGAAATCTCTACTCAAATATTTTGCTCATTTTTTAGTTCGATTATTTTTTTTTTAATTTTGTGGTTTTAAAAATTTTTGCTATTGAGTTGAATTTTCTCTATATTATCAGTCCTTTATCAGAGGCATAGTTTACAAATATTTTCTCCCATTCTGTAGGGTGTCATTTCACTCTGATGGTTGTTTCCTTTGTTGTGCAGAAACTTTTGTCTAGTTTTGCTTTTGTTGCCAGTGTTTTGGAGGTCCTATCCAAAAATTCCTTTGCCAGAGCAATGTCACAAGACATTTCTCCGATGGTTTTCTTAAATTTTAGTAGTTTCAAAGCTTGGGATCTTACCTTTAAGTCTTTAATTCAGTTTAAGTTGATTTTGTATATGGTGAGAGATAGGGGTATAGTTTAAATTCACTACTTGTGGATATCCAGTTTTCTCAGTATTATGTATTGAAGAGGCTTTACCCAATGCATTTTCAAACTGTACTAAAACTAAGAAAAACTGTTCCTTTAATGCTTCAGAAGTAATAGGCTTAAAGAGTAGGCAAGAAAGTTAGGAACATGATTCAAGATAGCATGAAAAGCTGCTTATATGGAAGGAAGAAAATATTACGAAGAAATAAAATGTATATTATTTCTAGCCTATGTATTAATATGTAAAGTGGTATTATTAGAGTATATTTTCTTTGTGTCTTTCTTAATGTATGATAGTCATTTCTTCATCCTCAAATCCTTCTTGGGAAAAAGATACATAGAATAATTTTGTAGGTAAATGGAAACACAAGAAATAATTTTCCAAAACCCAGTGACATGTATGTGTCACAAGGGACTGAAAATGTGCTCAGATTATCCAAGTAATGCAGAAAACCTAGGGTTCCTTAATTTTTTTATGATGAAGCAAAAACCGAAATATAAAAATGCTATGTTGAGCATGAAGACCATTCCTACAGAGCAGAGAGAAGCATTTTCTAGGTATTATAAAATTAGAATTATATGCTGCCCAGCTTTGTGGTTACTTTGTGTTTTTGTTTGTCTGCTTTGTTATTACTGTTGTTTTGTTCCTTTATTTTGCAGTTCTTATTTATACCTCTCCAGAGTGTACTCTTCTAAATTTGGAATTGGGCAAGATTCCAAAAAAGCTAAAAGAAAAAACAGAAGAGAACATATTTTTATAATTCCGCAAATCACTGAGGCATCATCGTCTGTGCTTACTGATTCTGGTGCCTATTTTCTCTCTATTTATTATATCAGCTTGAAGCCTGAGTAGTAATAAATTTATCCAAATTTATTACCAGAATGCAGGAACAGCAGTGATGATTCTGGGAATCTGAAGTAGATAAGTGGAGTATGTGGGGGGCGGATACATCTGTGGTCATATAAAAAGAGGGAGAAAACAGAAAGGGCACTGAGCGCCTGTGGGTCACCCTATCAGTTGAGGGCATGATTGAGGAAATAAGAAGGCGGCTAGGTATTTCAAAAAGGAAAAATTTAATATAGGCACTTTGTTACTAAGTTCTGGAAGGGCTAGAGGAACAAATGAGAGAACAATTGGAGGAGCAAATGGAAGAATGGTGATACCCTGAGATAAAGAAACAACCCAAACCCCTACACTGAAGCTCTTCCACCTGCTGGAAATGCAGGAACCATAGAAGTTGCTACCACAGCCCAGGCCAGAAAAGTCTGCAATTGCCCCTCCTCGTTGTTGCTACTGCTACAGCAGTTTCTAAGTAACTTCCACTGTGGTCAGTGTCAGAAACCAGAAGCTTCCTTCCTTCTCTCACCTGCTGTTCTCCTGCCAGTGCCTCCTATTAGTGAGACCTAGAAAGGAAGCCAGAAAAAAAGGAATCTGAGGTATACAGTTTCAATCTTTCAAGCCCCAGTTACACAGAGCAGAGCATGAACGCAGAGGTGAGCAGCTATACTTGCTCTTGCCATAAACTGCAAAAATGCCATCAACTTGAGTGTGGAATCTTCAGCACGTATAGGATTCTGAGGAATAACTAGCATAAACATTACTTTTAAATTGTATTTACATATTTAGCTAAGAGCATTTCAATCTAGTCTATTGCAAGCCTTGGCAAACTTTTTCTTAAAGGTCCAGATAGTTAAATATTTTAGGCTTATGGGCCATCTAGTCTCTGTAACAACTATTATCTCTGCTATTATAGTATGACAGCAGCCATATATAATATTAAAATAAATGAGCATATCTGTGTGCCACTAAAATTTTACTCAAATGCTGTCCTAAAAGTCATAGTTTGTGAATGCCTGGTTTATTGAATAACCTACTGTCTAAAGAAACTGTACCATCATTTGAAAAAATATGAACCTACTGGGGGCAGAATTTAAACTCTGAGTTAATTTTAACTTGCAAGTATTTCTTTGAATGCATGCATTGTAAATATGAAAAATAAATCTCTTTAAGTCCTATTTTATGTTGATAGTTTCAAAATACCTAGAAGTTCTAATTTCTTTACTTTACTGGCAAATAGACAATTAAGTAAAAATACAACAACAAAATACATTCAGAGTTATCTGGAAGCAAAAACAGTTTTGTCTTAGAATCCCTTTGCAGAAGTTCAGAACCTATGGTAGAAAAAGGAGGCCACCCGTGCCTTTGGGAGGCTGAGGTGAGAGAATTGCCTGAGCTCACGGGTTTGAGACCCGCCTGGGCAGCGAGACCTCATCTCTACAATAAATCCAAAAGAAACAATCAGCTGGGCATGGTAGCACATACGTGTAATTCTAGTTACTTGGAAGGCTGAGGCAGAAGGATCGCCAGAGCCCAGCAGGTCCAGGTTGTGGTGGCCGGGAGCGGCCACTGCACCCCAGTCTGGGCGACACAGTAAGACTCCAACTCAAAAAAAAAAAGAAAGAAAGAAAAGAAAAAGGTGGCCAGAGGGCAGAATCCCAAATGTGTCTGTCTAGATAAGAGAAGATGTAGGTTAAGCATTGTACCAGGCATGGGGGTCATCAGTGCTGTGTATGAAAAGCCCAAAGGTGTTAAGATGATGGAAATCTGCCTCAAACTTGTTTGAAAGTATGAAGAATTTAGGGCATGCTTAGAACTCTCCTGATGGTAATTTATTATTGCAACATAACCTGGAATATTTAGACTGATACATTAAATGAGTAAATTAATATTATGTGAACACTTGCTTAAATTTGTCTCATATATTGAATTCTGTTAATTCAAGCAAGAGCTGACCTACGACTCAGTGTTTTACTCTAAACAAAGTGTCTACTAGGGGACCTCTTCAATTCTTGCTGTACTTGCAAAATTCAGAGTGTAAAAGTAGAATAGCTTTTGTTTTAGGAAATTTGTTTTCAAGTCAATGTTGGGTATATTCTATCATTTTTTTAATCCTTTGACCCTGAAACACATAAGCACATCTCATCATTATTCAAATTCTGAGTATCACTGAAATTAGGTATTTTTGATACAAATGTAATGCCTTGGAAGAAAGAATAAAACTTCATAACCTTCAACCTCAAGTACCGTTATTTTAGTAAACACAGTATGCTAGATCATGTCTGCTGATACATTTTCATTTGACATTTTTATTTGAAAATTTAGTAAAATTTTAAAATGATGTTTATTCAATGGTTACTAAATTTTTTGTCTTAGTGTAAAGGCTATCTTTTGAATAATAATTTTCTCAACTAATTTAATTGGCCAGTTTTCTAGTAGATGCTTCAGAATGCAGGGTAATAGGGCACTTTTGCTTATGTAATGAAAATTTATTAAATAAAAATTTTTAAGAGATTTTCATAGTGACATTAAGTAACTCACTAGATGTATGTCAGGATATTCTAGGTATATTTTGAACATGTTAAAACTCAAAATTCACATCTAGAAAGAATAACATATCTTTTTCTTACCCAAGTTTATGACTCTATTATGATATCTTATTTTCTGTTGCAGAATTTTCCTTTCCAGAAGGATTAGCAATGATGTCAACCTAAAGGTTAAATAATAGCCACTGTAAATTAAATAAACTTAAAGATAGTTTTATTCTGAGCCAAGTTTGAGGACTAATAACCCAGGATACAGACTCAGCACAAACTGAAAATGTGTTCTGGAGTAAGCTATGCAAGATACTGTATTTATACATTCTATTACATAGAAATGGGAAAATAGGGTAGTGAAGTAAAGGTGACATTCTTACAATTCTTATTGGTGCTCAGTGATGCTATACATAAGATACAACAACATGCAGTTTCCCATATATAGGGGAAAATGTTCATGAGCATTACTTAGAGTTGAAAAAGAGGTGGTTGAATTTTATCCTGCCCTTCTGTTTGATCTGATAGACAAGGTTGTAATTAGTACAAGTCAGTGAAATATTTGATAGACTCCAGTCTTGCAGACAAGAGTTGATCATTGGTTCATAAGCCTAGTTTTTATTACTTATATAGCCAACCTGTAGACATTTTGGGCCACTTTACAATTTTTTATTCTGATTCCCCTTCTTCTGACAGTAGGAATGCTCACTCCCCCTAAAGAAACTACCCCTTGCAAGTCTGATCATGTGCCCCATTGAAGACTTTTTTTTTTTTTTTTTTTAGGACATACTATTCAGTAATGTGTACATTTCCAAAAGTTTGAGTCTTTGTGTCTCTGCGTGTGTATGTTTCCTGTGTGTGTGGTGCCATACTACCATCAGTCCAGGCATGTCTTTTTCCATAGGTTTTACAATTTTCCTCCCAAAGATGAAAAGGTCATATCTGCATGTTTCCTGCTGTTCTTTTCACCTCAACTCATCTCATTTCAATAACTGCTCAAAGAAGAAGAACAATCACAATTCCACGAGAAACAGGCATTCTGAATTTCTACCAAGTCCAGGAACATATTTGATCCCGTCTCCAACTCCCATAGCCTTTCTTCTACTCAAATAAAAATACATTTTTAAAAATCCTTAGTAATTAAAAAGTTAAAATGCCTCAAAGACAAGAATTCTTTTAGATATGTGCTACAATTTACATTAGCAGACAGATGAACACCTAGTGTGCTGAAGAGTTCATATTCAAGTTTATAGTGATTTTTGTACCTTATGAAAACTACAAGGGAAGAGTTATGTTTTATGCTTTGTAGTTGAAGGACCCAAATTCAAGAAGTTTTCCATGACAAAGGAACAAGGATTACTACAAGGACTACTAAAATCTACCATTTTGGATGTAGGAAACTGCTTACAATATTTAAATGACAAAAATTTTACCCATCAAGATATTTAATGTTCTAAAATTTCTAGCAGATCATCCCAATACACATATGTACCTTCAAACAAAGAGTCATCGTATTATAACATTTTTGATGAAAGCAAAGCACTGCTGAAAGTTGTGAAGTTTGGTAAGTTCATGCCTCCCACTGGAGGCATGAATTCCACTATGCTTTTCTAAGAAAAAAATGCACTGGACACAATTTTTTAAAGCTAAGATATACCACCTATGACCACCACTGGCACAGACTAGAAACAGGATAACTTAATGCTCTACTGAAGTTGATTTAGTTTCTCCAAATAATAGAAAGTGTTCCATTTGTTCATGTTTTCATATATTAAAAATAACTTTCTTTTTGCAAAATCTACATGAAATACTTAGATACTAATGCTAATTACACAATGTCATCTGAGAAAATTGTGACAAATTGAAAAAAACCTTCTTTCCCTCACCTACAGACAGTTGATTAGCCAAGTCTATACAATGTTTGTAGTTCTAGTTCTAATTAGTTGCCATTGATTATATGAATGGACACATATGTAAACACAACACACATTATATTAATACTTAGACAATCAATATATAACTTAATGAATGCTGCCTAGTTACCAGTTTAATAATGAAGCAGAAAATGCATATGTGCATATGCATACACACACATCTCATACACACACACACACACACACACACACACATACACACACACACATATTAGTATGTAGTATTAAGTTGATGGCAAAATTCAAGTGATTTCAAAGTGGAGGAAAGAAATAGGTAGAATTTATTATTGTTATATTCACTATTTGTCCCTTTCTTATTCCTTAGAAGTAATTAATTGAAGGGGAAGCTATAAACAAGGGGAAACTGCTTGAGGCTATAGCCTAATAACACTATGGATACACTGAGTGAATGTCTTATAATTATTTAAATTTCACTGTAAGGTTCATTGAGCCTTGAGTAGTAGTTCATGTTTAATTCTTATGGTAAGTGGTAAATCACAGGTAGATAAAAAAGTTTTCCACTTTTCAATGAACTGTTTTTTTTAGTTCATTGAAAACTACCAAGAAAAAATTAATACATTTACAATGGAATGGTTCTACTTTGTTCTACTCTGTTGAACAGAGAATATTCGTAGTGCCAAGAACATAGTGCCAAGGATGTAATTTTTTTAAAACCAAGTATGACTGTAGGGTGGAAGATTAGTTTCACAAAAGGAAGTGAAAACACACTTCCTGGAAGATTGGTAGAACTGTGATCAAGAGAAAATATACAGTCTGGTCAGTCTGACATCTCTCCAGTGTAAATCAGATGCCTATATGAGAAAAGCAATGACAATTCTATTTCTCTTTTCCTCACTACTATTTCTTTCCCATTAGCTTGTTATCTTTTAAATCTTAAAAACAGATGACAAATGATGATGAATATCACACTGAAATGACTGACATAGTGGTCTTGACTTGTAATCTTCAATGGTTCTCCTTCATAATTTTAAGAAAATCAGTAGACAGAAACAAAAACAAAACAAAGCAAAGTTAAACAATTAAAGATGAGATTTATGAAAATATTTTACTGAGTCATTGAGAGATCTGATCTGTGCCCATATTAAGAGGTTGAGTTTAGCATAAAGTCTGCTAAAATCCCTGATGATTTTATATTGCTAAATGCTGGTCCTCAAACAAACAATTATAAAAATTCTTGAAGCATAACTTTTTTTTATTACTTTTATTCCTGAACAATGTGAATATAAAACTATCTTCATCAATATGGTTTAAAATTATGATTTGCAATATCATAAGTATCAGCTTTCTCTAATTATTTCTATAGAAAATTATTATATGTCAGTCTTCTTTGACCTTTTTCCTATATTGACTATCCTATACACTTTTATGAAATTTACTTTGGAGCTTTTCCTTAAGATTGGCAGTTCTGCCTATAATAAAAATAAGTAAGAGGAGTATGTACACTTTTATATTACACTAAGAAATATTTGTGAAACAATCAGGCAATTGATTAACTCAGATATCTTGAGAAATTAACTTAAATATCTCTAAATTGTAGTTAATCCAGGAAATACAGCCAATAGTAACTTCCTTGTACAAATATCATGAAGAAATAAAATGATATATATAATATGCCTATAATGAATAGTCAGTAAATTATAGCCCTTATTCAAGGTTCATATTTACCCATTTTAAATTTTACTCCACTTCAAATAACAAAGAGATGACTCATCATATTAATTTGCTTAGTACTGTTGGTGGTGACAGAAGCTTTAATTTCATGCAAATCTAATAAACTTTTTGTGAGGTCTGAGTATTTAACATGCCAGCATAGGTCTCAACAGATATTTGCTCTGCTTAAAAAAACAAACTCCTTTTTACTCTTTTTTTTTGAGTTGGAGTCTCACTCTGTCACCCAGACTGGAGTGCAGTGGCTGCTCCCGGCCACCGCAGCCTCGACCTGCTGGGCTCCGGCAATCCTTCCGCCTCAGCCTTCCAAGTAGCCGGAATTACAGGCATGCGCTACCACACCTGGCTGATTTTTTGATTTATTGTAGAGATGAGGTCTCGCTGCCCCGGCAGGTCTCGAACCCACGGACTCAGGCAATCCACTCACCTCAGCCTCCCAAAGGCTCGGGATTACAGGCTGAGCCACCGAGCCCGGCTCCATTTTACTTTAAACAGACGTTGTAGGCATTCTATTATTACAAAATGTGGGTGGGGGTGGAGAGGGGAACAGGTGTCTAAAAAAATGAGACAATGTCTTGGTGGAAGGTGAGAAACGTGCCCTTGTTTTTGTCTAAGGTTAATTACCTTATCTGTATTTTGGGGCCAAACTTCTATTGCCCTATTTAGGAATTTGGTTGAATTATTCCACTTCCTCCTATAGTTTTTCTCTTTTCCTTACTACCATTTCTTTCCCATTAGCTTAAGCCTTCATATTTCTCCTGTCTTATAATTTAACTCTAAATAATACACCTTAACATCTGCTGTCCCTTCAAAACATACTGTCTTAGTCTACTTAGTATTGCTATTATAGAAGACCTGAGACTAGAGAATGTATTAGGAAAAAAAAATCCACATTTATTTGGCTAATAATTCTGGAGACTGGGAAGTCCAAGAAGCATACTTCTCACATCTGCACTTCTGGTGGGGCCTTTGACTGTGTCACAACATGGTGAACAAGTGGAAGGGGAAGAGGGTTGACATGGGGGCCAAGAGAGGAAAAACCAAATTTGAGAGTCAACCTTGCTTTATAGCATCCTGCTCTCTAACAGGAACTAATTCATTCCCAAGAAAACAAATTAGTTCCTGGGAGAACCAATCCAGTCTTTCAAAGAAAGAAACCAATACATGTTAACAACCTAATCACCTCTTAAATATACCACCTTTCTATACTGCCACAATGGGAACCAAACCTCAACCTGAGTTTTGGTGGAGACAAATCATATTTAAACCATAGCACACATACACTCAGAAAGCTAGATTGAGAGGATTCCCTAGATGTCAATGAATGAGGCTGTTGGTCTCAAACTTTAGCAAACATCAGCACCCTTGGAGGGCTTTAATGTTGGGCCCCAACCCAGAGATTCTGATTCACAAGTTCTCAAGTGATGGTAATGCTGACAACCAAGGAATCATAATGGTAAAAGGAACTCTAAGACAGCTCTAATAATGTGCAAAAAATCCTTTCAGGGAAAACACTATGTGTATATTGATAGGACTTCTATTGCATTTCCTTTTCTTGAATGCAAATTGTGATCAGCAGTGAGCTGGGAATCTGGCTCTCCAAAAAATAAAGTGGTCTGATTTAAAGCATTTATTGATTTCCATAATGTCAACACACTATGGCTTATTTCATGATGTAAATGTAGCATCAGCGAACTAGATAGTGGGATGAGATACACATATTTGGGTCTCTTGCAAGAAGGTAGGAGCCAGATTTAGTACACCATTGACTAATACAAATGGAAACACTTCTTATTGACAGAGTAGTTGTGATGGGCAAAGGTGAAGCACAGATAGTCTCACCTTGTCTGTGGAATTTCCCTTCTTTATCTAACATTTATCTTTATTGTCCTCCTCTTTGAATTGGTCTTTGTTCTGGGAAACCCTCATGTGACTTTTCTGGCTAATGCCAGAAACTATATATGTATATATAGGTTGTTACTTTGGGGTCAGAGGGTGGCTAATATCCCATAATTTATGAACATTTCCCAGACCAGGGTCTAGAAAAGAAAGGTTTGGTATAAAAGATTAAGAAAGAAAGAGTATTGTGGGAAGACATTACACTCTGTGAGGCTTTCAGAACCTTCTACTTGATCCCATATTCATAGGACAAGAAATTGCATTGCTAGAAACTTCTCATTGTCAATATTTCCAACTCATAAACTTTCCAAATGTACTTATTTTCTCTTTAAGAGATAGGAAAATTAAATAGGAAGGAACATTAAGAAATAGGAAAATTAAGATAGAAAAATAAAGTCAATGAAAACTGACAGTGGTGACCATTCTCTTTGTCAACTATGTGCCCACTATTCAGGGAAACAAAAGACAGTCATGCTGAGTCTGGTCAGTTTGATAAATGTCTCTAGATCATAAAACCAAGCCCAAAGAGCACTATAGTCATATTTTCTCCCAAATTCTAGATTCCCAGCACAGAGTGCCCTCATATTTTCTAAAAAACTTACCAAAACAACTTTAAATTATTTTTTAATGAAGTTTATTGGCAGGTGAGGTGAGGGGGTATGAATGAGAACAAAGGATGAGAAAGTTTGCAAAGATTTTAATTCAAAGAGCTTCAGTTTTGTTTCTCACTTATTTTATACAAATAGAAGATGGCACTAAGTGGCTTAATGTGAAATTTTGTTTGAGAAAGTAGAGGCTTGTTACTAGTCTGGAATTTCCCTTTTATTTTATACTTGATAATGGGTTATCTTTATGGAAAGTACTGGGGTGTTGGGATGTTAGTACAGAACTGAGAAACAGTTACATGGGATTCAGTTGAAGGCTTAAGCAAGACTGATTATCAATCTTAAAAATCAATGTGACCCTGCCTCATCATATTCAGATGAGATAAGGCTACCTATGACTAGTAAAGATCTTACACATTATAACTTCCTCAGGGTATATTGTGCAAACCTATCTTTCCCCAGTAGTTATTTGTGGGTAAAAAAAAAATTGTGGCAAACACAAACAGGATTTATGGGTTACTCTTAGGACATTAGGACCTAGAAAAAACTGTACTTCAGTGCCTGCTTCCTCAAGAAGATGGAGTCCCAAAGAAGAAAATTTGTGTTAAAAAAAAAAAAAGAGGAATAGGCAAGCAAATCCCAGAAGATGCCAGAAAAAAATTACAAGTGGTAATGACTTTATAGAAATGATAACAAGATCATGTGTCCTGGTCAGAGTCCACTGGATTTTCTCCATCTTGTTTCTTACTCAGCATTACCCAACCCTCATTTCCTTTGTGTAGTAGCTATTCCTTGAAGAACTTTTTCTCTATGTGGAGTGAATAGAAAGGTAATATGTAAGTCACATTCAGGAAATCTCCACTTTGAAAGGAACTCTTTCAGAGACTCTTAAGATAAGTGACTGCCTCTGTAATAATGGAATTCCTATGTCAGTGGCAGACAGATAACAAAAATTACTTTGGGGCAAAATTATTGCAAATCTCTTCAATTTGTACTACATATTTTTAAGGCTCGTCTTGATTTGGACTTACAGATGTTAATATGCATTCTGATTAAATTCAATTTAACAATAAAATAAAATAGATTCAAAAATTCAGCTGAAAATTTACTTTTTTTCAGATCTGTACAATTTAACTTAGTATTAAACCTTTTCAGTATGTTTGTTTTGCTATATGGGTTTCAAACTTATTTCCTTCAAACAACATAAATAAATTTTAAAATGCATCTCAGATCCCAAGTAACCTTTTTTTATTTTCTTCTCCACATAAGGTGCAGATGATGGTATAATTATGGTATATTAACTCCTTTCCTGGGTACTATTGGATGGGTCCTTTCCTTTTTTAGTTCTCCTAACCAGTCATTGTCCTTTATCATGGAAATCTCATTATGAACAGCATTTCCCTGTTTCTAGAAATAGAAATAATTATAGCTAATCATCTTTATTTTAAAATATATATATATATATATTTATAATGTTGACACCAAGGCTTAGAGAATAGCTGAATCATGGAGTTAATGGGAGAACTTCTCTTTGGGTATTTCACCAACTTCCTTCTGTTGTTTTTCTTTCTGACCATGCCATTGACTCTTGCTTTCCAAACTAAATTTTAGAAAAAATTGACTCTTCTTCCACTGATTTTTGGTGTCTAGGACTTTCCCGATTTGTACTCTTTTTCTATCTTTTAACATCAAATCCTTGGGCTTTATCCCCTTGAACTTTATCAAGATAAGTTCTGTGAAGAAACACCTAATAATCTCAAACATCAGTTAGATCAGAAAGTCTGATAACAATTTCCCAGGGATGTTCTGATTATTCTTTTTTTAAAACCTGAAGAAAGAGAGAGTCTCATAAACAAATGACCTCTTGGTTTCTTTGGAATATGTCTCTCTAGCTATTACTAACTACAATTTTAGCTTTTTAAGAGTCTTAGGCAACCGTTAGCTACCACAATCATTTAATTATTATAAAATATTTAATGTCTCTGTCGGTCTAGTATTGCTCTAATAATAGAATGATGTTGAAAATCCTAATAGATCATCTTCAGCTCTGCTACCCCTGCCTCAGCAGATCCATTTTCTGTACTATTGTGTATCATATAACTGAATTACTCTTATCTCAATCAAACCATGATTAAAACATTGAGGAATATTTGTCTCCTTTATCTCTCTTGCTTATCTCATTTACTCTATTGCCAAGTTCAGCTGATTGTCTTTCCATTTGGGTGCCCTTTTCTTATGTCTGTGCTCTCACTGATAGTCTCGCTGTCATTGCCACAATTTGGACTTTAACCTTCTCTTGCCAGAAATATTGCAAACCCATCTCCCAGCCTCCTCCCATGTCTCCTCCCTTAGAAATATCTTCTTTCACACTGCTGTCAAAGTCACTGTGCAAAATGCCACTATGTGCATGTAATGCTCTCATTATGTCCCCTGAATTAAAAAACAAAAGCAAGCCTAGGCAACGTCTAGAGACCTCATCTCTATACAAAATCAAAAAATTAGCCAGGTGTGGTGGCGCATGCGCCTGTAGTCCCAAAGGGAGGTTGAGGCAGAAGGATCACCTAACCCCAGGAGATCGAGGCTACAGTGAGCCATGATCATGCCACTGCACTCCAGTCTGGGTGACAGAGTGAGACCCTGACTCAAAACTAAACAAACAAAAACTACAAGAAACACAAAAATGTCTTTGTCTGATAATTGAAGTGTATTTAACCAGAGCTTAACTTTCTGATATCGTCTCCTAGATTGAGTAACACAAGAGGCAAAATGAACTGTGGCTCTTCCCAGCACCTGCCCTGGTGCTTGTGCTTTTGCAGGTGTCCTTTTCCATAACCACTTGACACTTTCTTCAAAGCCTTATCAAATCACACTTCCTTTATGATGTCTCTCCAGCCACCAACTCTACCACAAGTGTCCCCATCACCCTCTACATAGCCTTTGGAGATGCCATACATTATTGATTCAGACAGACCTAAAGTCAAAGCCTAACTCTGCCAATGACTAATTTCATGACTTTGAACAGATTATATGTCTTCTTTGTACCATGGTGTTTTTTTTTTTAACTGTTAAATGGATACAATTTTTCTTTTAATGTGAATATTAAATGAAATAATCTGTATCTAACACATCCATTGGCTTAAAATATATTAGAGATTTCAACACATTGTTCTTTTTGGTAACTCTTCTGTGGTATTAATTACCCTCTTGCTTACATTCTAGCTATTTGTGCTCTTGATTAAAAATCTACTTAACTTTACATTCATTACTTATTTTTGGATTCACTAAATGACAGCAAAATACCTAAACCAGGAAATAATGTATAGTGCTAAAACTGATTATTTGAGAATATATTTGATCCCGAAAGATTTAATGTCTGTTCGCAGATGGCAATACAAAGCCTAGCCACTTATTATTTCCTAGGGCCTCCAGGTTTTTGTTATCCACAGTTAAAAGTGGTTACCTGAGGCCAGGCACAGTGGCTCATGCCTATAATCCCAGCACTTTGGGAGACTGAGGCAGGAGGATCACTTAAGGCCAGGAGTTCAAGACCAGCCTCAGCAATATAAGAAGACCTCGTCACTACAAAAACAAACAAACAAACAAAAAACAAAGCAGTTGCTTTAAGTAATATTCTTTGTAAGTTTATTGGATCAATTGTATAAAGAGAGCCCAAGAACATGAAAATATAGGCAAATACTTAGAGAACTGGAAGAAATAAGCAACAAGTATGAAGCTAGACTATTATCCCTGCACTTTGCTCTAAACTCATGCACTCAGGATGAGTTATATTAGAAAACGTAATTCTAAAATCATTCAACTCTTTATGAATGAAAGTTCAAACTAAAATTTCAATTTTCAAAAGAAAATTATTTACATGCTAGAGACAATCTAGGTGAGGAAGTGATCAGATTCCTCTGCTATTAGAACTGCACTGACTTGAAAGAGAGCGTGAGAGCAAGAGAGATCAGAAATAAGTTAATAACCTCATGATACAAACAAGCTCTGGAACACATTTGGTGGAAACAAGTATTCTATCTGAAACATGTGTGGTTCACATACTTTTAAAATTAGACATTTTGAGATTTTATTACATGGAAAAAACTTTCTAGTTATCTCCAGTTTTTGGAAGAAAAAAGGGAAACTCTTCCATAAATTATCTGTACTAATCAAAACTATTAAGGATATTTGAGACTATTTTTTTTCCTAAACTTTATGTGAAAAATCACAGAATAAACTTTCACTATTAGGAGAGTCAAATTATTGTCTTCTTCACATGAAAGAGATTAAATAAACCTAGTTCTTTGATGGTCTCATGGAAATTTTTGGAAATGATAAAGAAATGTCTGAAAAATCACCTACAAGTTAATTACAAAATTAAATTAACTTGTGCCCTAAGAGTGAGAGAAGAGGCCTGGATTTATATTAGGGGAGGACAGGGTGTACCCACAACAATTAGTCCACTGGTTGTTTGTAGAGAATATTTTCCTAATCATATCAAAGTATTAAGCAAATAAAGAACACATTGAGTATATGATTCTTCAAAAACAAGGAACTTTCTTTTATATGATTTCTGAAAGGTTATGAAGCATTATCATTTGGGGTTGGCATGAAGCCTATGTTTTGGGGTTTCCAATTCTAATTTCTTTTTGTAGAAATTAGATATATATATATATTTTTAGGTGTGCTAAAAAATTTGGTCAACTAAAGACAGGTTACCAAACACTGAAGCTGGAATGGGTCTTCCAGCAAATGTCATTTCTTGTGGAAAAGAACGTTGAACAAAGGAATAAAATAAAATAAATATGCCAAGAAGTGGTAAAATCTCAGTTATGACAGGTTCTTAAAAGCTTCATGACTTTTGTTTTAGCAATGATTTTTTGGGATATGATCCCAAAAGCACAAGTACCAAAAGTAAAAATAGATAAGTAGGATTGCATTGAATTTAAAAGCTTTTGCACAGCTGAATAAACAACCAACTGAAAGGTGTGATTTCTTTATTCTGTTTTACACTCTCATAGTAGTTTTAGAATAATCACATTCCTTTGTTTTTAATCTCTGTCACTAAAACCTCTATAGTTCTCTTTTTATTACTTCCTGGAAGCAAATATGACCTTTTTTTTCAACTTATGAATTAAATTTCTTTTTGATTCTTGTGAATTTAAAATACTTCTTAATCCATCTTGTGCTTTATTCCCTTTCAGAATCTTGCTTATTGCATCTTGCTGGATTCTTTGGTCCTATTACTAAATAACTTCAGACTTGACTTGCTATGGAATAAGGAAAAGAACTGTGTTCCTGGAGAGGCTGCTTTGATCTCTTGGTTTCCATATTTTCCTATCTTACAATGGGACTAATAAGTCTATTCTGTCCACCTCAGCAAGGATACTATAAAAACCATGGGTAAATTGGCTTAATTCAGTCTCTCCATGAAGAGTAGTAACATGTTTGAATTCTATACTTCACTTCTGTGTATTCAGAGAACCCTCTGATTAGAATTTAGCTTCCTATCTAATTTTCCAATTTGCTTAGAGAGAAAGAATACAGTAATGATGCTAACTTGATTATCTAGATCCATAATTGCTATAATGCTTATTGTGAACTAATATTTAACTACCTCTTGGGTGGATGACTCTTATTTACTTAGCTCGTAATAGAACCAGAACTTCTATTGTGGAAATGTTTATTATGTACTAGATGCTTTACCTTCATAACCCACTTGATAAAGGAGAGTTAACCATCTTTTTTTCATGGAGAAGAAACTAAGATTAAGATATGTTAGCAATTTGCCCAAAGTCACATGGCTATCAAGTGGATAGGCCAGAATTTGAACCCAGTTTTCACTGATTTAAAAGCCCAAGCTCACAGTGATTGTATAATACCACTTCACACAATGAAGATGCTTAGTAAAAGAAGTCTTTCTCAAAATACTTGTTCAATTTTCTAATTCATTGCTAAATAGGATACATTTTGTTAATAGTTTGTTTAAATAACAACAAAGAGAAAAATAGTTTCAATGTCATATCTGTTGATTTAAGGTAGAATACGACAATGAACAAAATGACTTTTTTCTCCTACACTTGTAATCATGAATAAAAAAAGATAAAGTTTTTATTTAGTCTGGTTATAGACAGGAAGCTCTTGTAATGAATTAGGGTGCTTATATTTTTTTCTGTTGTTATTTTCTCGGTTAACCATAAAACACTTACGTTGTTTGGTCAGAAAGTTATGTGAAATTTTGCAGGACTAAAATGGAAAGTTGATGAGACTCACAGTTTTGGTTGAAATGACTAATGAAATAGTTTATACCTGCATCTAGCTTTCAAGAAAAGGTAGGTAGTATATCACTGAAGTGTTATGATACAGTCTGTCCTTTTTCATCCTATTTCTTAAGAGCACCTACTCTTAAATTTGGCTTCCTACAGCTAAATATACAAAAAGACTATTATTTTCAATAGTCAAAGGAGTAGCTTCTGTTCTTTTACTCAACTTCCCCTCTCTGAAAATACAAAGGTGTGTAGCTTGTTCACCAGAGATACTAAGTAATTAAATCTATAATTTAAAAAATTTCTACTAGTGATTTAGTTAAGTGGCAAGAACAGCAACTGTCTAAGAAAATTAGTTCCAGTTTTCTCATTTATTCCTCTATAAAATCTTAACTAAATATCTTTCAGTTCTTGAGAAAAATGGTTATGTTTTTCTTCTTCCCTTTATTGCCAAGATGTATTTGTTCACTTTCAAGTTTCTATGTTGTCTTCCCTGGAATTGAACAGGACAGGGATAAATTACAAGCAATCTTTACTTTCTAGCATTGCCTACCTGTCAGCTAGAGTTTCAGAAACACTTGAGTCCTGGAGAATTTCTTTTATTCGTATTCCAGATATATAGAAAGTCTTTTTAAAGCCATTTCTATAATCATAATCCCGTGTGTGTGTGTGTGTGTGTGTGTGTGTGTGTGTGTGTGTGTGTGATAGAGAGAGAGAGAGAGAGAGAGAGAGAGAGAGAGGAGGGAAGGAGGGAGGGAGGAAAGGGGGGAGGGAGGGAGAGGGAGAGAGAGAGAGAGAGAGAATATGGATTAGTTTCCTAGGGCTGCCTAACTCATTACTACAATTTTGATGGCTTAAAAGAGCAGAACTCTATTATCTCGTAATTCTAGAGGCCATACATCTGAAATCAAGGTGTTGGCAGGGATCCACCAGATACTCGTTTCTAGGGGAAAAGTCATTTCTGCCTTTCCAGCTTGTGGTGGATACCCAAAATTTTTGACCTATGATCTCATCACTCTATTTTCTGCCTTCATCTTCACATCATCTTTTCCTTTGCATGTTTAATCTTCTTCTGCGTGTCTTTTATACAACTATTTGTGCTGGCATTCAGGGCCTCGATAATCCAGGATAAGCTCCTCATCTCAAGATTCTTAATCACATCTTTTGCTACAAGACATTTAAGGAGGAGCTGATACCAATCCTACTGAAGGTATTCCAGGCGATTGAAAAAGATGGAACTCTCCCCAAATCATTTTACGAAGCCAACATCACATTGATAACCAAGCCAGGTAAAGATCCAACAAAGAAAGAGAACTACAGGCCAATATCTTTGATGAACATAGATGCTAAAATTCTCAACAAGATCCTAGCAAACGGGATTCAGCAATACATCTCAAAAATCATCCACCATGACCAAGTAGGCTTCATTCCTGGCATGCAAGCTGGTTCAACATTTGTAAAACCATAAATGTAATTAAATACATCAACAGATGTCAAAAAAAAAACAACCACATGATCATATCACTAGATGCAGAAAAAGCTTTTGATAAAATCCAACACCCCTTCTTGATAAAAACCCTTGAACATCTAGGCATATGGGGAACATACCTCAAAATAGTAAAAGCCATCTACGAGAAACCCACAGCCAGCATACTCCTAAATGGACAAAAATTGGAACCAATTTCCCTGAAAACTGGAACTAGACAAGGATGCCCATTCTCTCCCCTCCTGTTCAACATAGTATTGGAAGTCCTGGCTAAAGCAATCAGAGAAGAGGAGGCAATCAGAGGTATTCAAATAGGAAAAGAGGAAGTCAAGTTATCTCTCTATGCAGATGATATGATGGTGTACCTTGAAAACCCAAGAGAATCTGTCAAAGGCCTCCTTACATTGATAAAAGCCTTTGTACCCCACAAAACCATAATAAAAAATACTGATTGATATAAAAAAAGATAAGATCTGAAGAATCCCTCACCAGACAAACCAGATAGACCTCACAAGTGACCTTAACCTTGTTTGATTTGCAAACATAGGAAAAATTTCATTCAAACTATTTATTATAAATGCCTACAATAAATAGAAGCAAAAGTTAAGCTCAGCCAATCAGAAGCAATCAATAAACTTAAAATTATATTTAAGACTTTCCCATGAGATAGGCCAATTAAGGCAATTGTCTACTTGTGCTCAATCAAATATTTTCTTTGCTTTATTTCTTCGTTGATGCTACAAAAGCCTCCCCCCTGCATTCCCTTGGTCTAACTCCCAAATCACTTCTGGTGTGAAGCTGCCCAAATCATGAATTACTGTTTCCTTAAATAAACTCTTTAAAATTTTAGTGCTTATCTTTTCAATTCTATATACAGATGTGTTTATGTGTGTGTATATATATGTCTATGTGTGTGTATAAAATATAAAAGATTAAAAATACATTGCCAAGTAAAAAAATAAGGTTATAAAATAACATATATATCGTAACTCTCTTTAAAAATATATCCATTAAAAAAAATATGTACCAATTACCAAAAATATTTTTAGGAGTGTAATAATCAAGTTATAATAAACATCAAAGACAGATCAAAAGAAGAAAAAAAGACATAAAATTGTGCTGGGAAGACTAAAGGCCATATAAAGACTAAGAGATAGGCTGTGCCTTTAGCTTTGTCTTTTGATAACATGGAAAAGGTACAGATGTAAAACTATGAATTGTCACTCTGCTTTCCTCCTCTCCTGCTCACTTCTTTATTCAAGTCACAGATGCAATTTGGATGCAATGCATCTTTGAACATGAGTCTAAAGATAAATAAATAGAATGTTGATGCTAAAATCAGCTCCAGGGGAATTTACAATTTAAATCAGAGTACAGAAAACTGTTCCCCAGAGTCTTTATTGCCCATTAATTGCAAACTTTTCTGTTTAGTATACTCTTTAATGTTTACTGTTTACTTGTTTATTGTTTATTCTTTAAATATTTTCTGTATTCCTATTCCTAGGTTTTAAAATTAGAATCACAAAAGGTACCCAATAAAATATCTGTTGAGTGAGTTATTCATCTGATTTTTTTCTAAAGCTACATATCTCCTGCTTTATATCTGCTAAATCTTTCTGAACATATACTTCTGAGTTTTACGTCTTAATTTCTGATCACATATTCCATGTATGTGGGACAATATAGTTGATTAAATACAGTGTGGGCTACCATCACTTATATCTATCCTGGGCCTGGTTGCCCTCAGATTCTTCCATTCTCTGTTTTACACTGATACTAGCCCCTGCAGATTCCAATTCCCAGGCTCCCCTAACAGCTGGCTTTGGACTAGGACTGGCCAACAGGAAGTACCAGCAGGAGATTTGAGAGTGAACAAAAGAAAAAGCCAGGACATTCTGATTAAATTCAATTTAACAATAAAATAAAATAGATTCAAAAATTCAGAATCCAATGGATTCTGAGGTGGTGTCTAGTGCCATTTGGATTTTATTTTGTAGGTCTTCTACTGCCCATAATGAGTAGCTGAGAGCTCCTCCCACCAGGCCGAGGGAGGTGAAAGTGGATGTGAGGGACAATCCAACCATAACTGGTAGGAAGACGGCCCTTTTGTGTGAATGCCTGGGGGTTAAAAGTGTCTGGAGGTTGGTCATGGAGTATAAAGAGAGCTGAGGGACCAACATGACAATTATGCAGGGATGAGTTAGGTTTGAAGCTCGGGAGAGGAGGGTGCCATTGCACCACAAAAATAGGCCAGGCGGCAGGAAGTGGGCCTTTGTGAGGTTTGTGTAGGCTGAACAAAGAGTGTTGTTATAGGGGGGCATGTGGCGAGTTGATACAGAGGTAGGAGGAATTAGAGGCTATTTCCCAGAGGAGTACATGAGATTTGACTATAATTTCCCCATGGGCGGACGTGTTGAGAGTGTAGTTGGGAAAAGCTGGAAGGGGAATGGCCGCTAGTAAGGGTCGCTGTAAAGAGGCACAGAGGAAGCATTGTGAAGAAGGGAGGTCAGGGAATGTTTGGTTTAGGAAACATAGAGTGTGTTTTAGGATGGTGAGCCAAGAGGGAAGGTGCTGAGAGGGCCATGAAGAGAGGTGGTCTTCTGAGGAAGGGGGTAAGGGCTGAATGGCCTCTTCAAGTTGTAGATCCTGATTTTTTACGTGCTGCACAATAGAAACTTTAATGGAAGGAGTGAAGGTGGAGCGTGAAACAGACAAGAGGCTGGTGGCTGTGTGGTAGTTGTCAGCGGGGTAGACCCCAACGTATCTGAGAGCATTCCAAAAAGGATCATGAGGATCTGGAATTTTAAAGACATAGTGGGAAAAGTGGGCGCCTCGGCCGCACCAGGTGCCGGACCCCAGTCCACCATATTCTAAGAATGGTGGTTTACCAGCGTCCATGGCTCGTTTTGGGAGTTTATATATAGGGATTAAATAGGAGGGAGTGTTGGCGTGTCTGGCCAGGTCAGGGTTGGAGAAATGGATTTTACATGACCAGTAGGGGCAACCCCTATAGAGATCTGTCCATTTTTTGCAGTTTGGGTCGGTTTGGTCATTTACCAGGCAGACATATACATCAAGTGTGATACCTGGGTCATCAAGTGTGTGTACCTTTTCCAGAGAAAGAGAAATGAATGTGCAGTTGTCAATGAGGCACGATTGTATATCTAAGTCTTTTACCTGGGAAATACCATTTAAAGTATAGAGTTCACGGATGGTGAAGTGGTAATGGAGGCCAGACAGTGAGGGGTGGCTTGCCTTGAGAGCAGGAGGGAGGAGGGAAGTAAGGAGGATTAGGGGTGAAAGATGAGCCATTGAGATAAGAAAGGAAAGTTGAGCCATTGAGATATGGAAGGTGGGCGCTTACAGGCAGCAATGAGAAAGGAGGACGAATAGGAGTAGTAGGAAAAAGGGTATGATTATTATTAAAGGAATGATCAGATTGAGGGCTATCATATGGAAATTTGGTTATGTGGAGTTTTCCTGGATGGAGGGCAGAGAGGGGGAGCGACTGACACAGGATAGTCGAAGTTTGAGAGGATGACCCAGTACTGTGGAACAAGAAAGCATTGGAGTTTCTGTGGAGGGAAGGAGAAAAGGAGATATTTTAGCCAGCTTGAGGCAGAAAATGTGGATCCAGGGGGTGAGCTGTCCTTTGTCTATGAGCAGCTTGGCTGCTGTGGGAGTGGAGAGAATTATTTGGAAGGGTCCGGTCCATTTGGGTTGTAAGCAAGCTTTGGCTTCTGCATCTGAGAGGTAGACCCATTGTCCTGGGTGAGAGGCTGTGAACTTGGTGTGCCTATGGGGGTGGGCAGAAGGAGTCTTGATACTGCCAGATGTTGGATGGGATGAAGGACAGGAAAGGGTAGATTATATGAAGAGGGATGGGAGGCGGAGAGGTTGAGATACCAGGAGGGAGGGCAGGCCGTCCGTATAGGACCTCGAAAGGTGAGAGTTGACTGGGTTTCTTTGGGAGGATGTGAATGCAGAAGACGGCTAGGGGAAGGAGGGATACCCAGTCTTTGTGGAGTTCGAGAGAGAGTTTAGTAAGAGTATTTTTTAGTGTGCGGTTAGTCTGTTCAACCTTTCCTGATGATTGTGGGTGATAAGGGATGTGAAAGTGCCATTTGATGTTAAGAGCTGTCGTTAGAGACTGGATGACTTGTCAGGTAAATTCAGGTCCATTATCTGATTGGAGAGAGGAGGGGACTCTGAACCGAGGGATAATATGGTTGACTAAAATGGACCCCACCGTAGCAGCTCGCTTATTGGAGGTGGGGAAAACTTCGACCCACCCGGAAAAGGAGTCAACGAAGACTAGAAGGTATTTGGTGTTACGGATGGGGGGCATAACAATGAAGTCTATTTGCCAGTCTGACCCGGGGAGCTCTCCCCTAGCCTGGTGGGTGGGGAATGTTCCGGGTTTTAAGGGTGTGTTGGGGTTTGTTTGGAGGCAGGTGGAGCATTGGGAGGAGAGAGTGTGTATGAGTTTTTTATGTTCTGAGGTGAGGTGAAAGAAGGTTTTAAGGAAAGAGGTAAGGGCTGCTGGGTTAGGGTGGAAAATTGAATGTAAATAGGGTATCTCTGGGAGCCGGGGCAGTCCACCGCCCAATTTCCTGGAAGGTTGCATTTGGGGCAAGGTCTTGATGGAGGTTTGGGTTTAGGGCAGACTCATGCCCAATGTCCCTCCTTGCCGCACTTGAAACAGGGCCCTGGTGGGTCACGTTTGGTTTGAACGCTTCCTTTGCCGTTATGGGGGCCTGTGTCTGTCCCGCGGAGAGCCTGAGCTAGCATTTGATATTTTTGTCGCTTAACCTTTTCATCTCGGCTGTGATACATCTTAAAGGTGGTAGCCAAAACCTCATTTTGGGGCCCTTGATCTAGCCTTTTTAATTTGGACCTAATGTCCGGATAGCTTTGAGAGAAAAAATAAGTCATAAGGAGTTGTCATCCCTCCGGAGATTCAGGGTCCAAATTAGTAAACTGTTGGAGGGCTTTTGTGAGGCGATTGAGGAAGGAGGAAGGGTCTTCATTCTTTTCCTGAATTATTTACTGCAGCTTTTCAAAGTTAATAGCCTTTTGCACTGCCCTCCTGAACCCAGAAAGGAGACAGGTGGAAAATTGATCTCTGGCCCGCAGGCCATTAGGGGAATTATAATCCCACTCAGGGTCTTGGTCTGGGACTGCTACTGCCGCAAGGGGATGTGTTGGGGAGGTCTGGTGGACCTCATCTGCATACGTTCTTGCCTGTTCCCAGACCCTTCTGCATTCTTCAGGGAGAAGAGTGTTGGAGAGGACCATGTAAATGTCATGAAAG
>NW_007250618.1:127472-127933 GCF_000164805.1 Carlito syrichta
TTTTCTGCTAGAAAGTTAAGGAGTAGGGCTGTGTCATTGTAAGAGAGGGGCTGCATAAGAGGAGATCATCTACATATTGAAGTAGAGTGGATTTTGAGAGTGATAGGAGTATGAGGTCTGCTGCCAGTGCCTGACTGAAGAGGTGAGGACTATCTCGAAATCCCTGTGGGAGGACTGTCCATGTGAGTTGTTGGGAGTGGTGGGAAACAGGGTCGGTCCAGGTAAAGGCAAAAATGTCTTGGGAGTCAGCTGCCAAGGGAATGGTGAAGAATGCGTCTTTTAGGTCTATGACTGAAAAATAAGTTGCCATTGGAGGAATGGTGGGCAGGATAGTATACGGGTTGGGGACTAGTGGGTGGATGGGGAGAATGCATTTATTTGTCGGAGGTCTTGGATGAACCGGTAGATTCCGTCAGGTTTTATGACGGCCAGAATGGGAGTATTGTAAGGCGAGTTGGTGG
>NW_007250618.1:128010-128760 GCF_000164805.1 Carlito syrichta
TTCTCGGAGAAGGGAGAAAGATTGGACGTAGGGAATCTCTGCCCATTTTTCTGAACACTCGCAGAAGTTATAGAGATCTCGAATAATGTCGGGATTTAGGGACCCATGCGGGGGCCACTTATTTTGGTTATCTAAGGGATAGGTAGACCAATTTTGGGTACTGAGGTGGATTAGATGCTTAGACTTAATATTTGGAGTGAGGGAGAGTGTAGAGAGATTATTTAAGAGGCACTTGAGGAGGGAGTCGGCTGGAAGAGATGATGAGTTTCCCATGTTAGCAGTGGGGGCTAGTCGGGGTGTCCCCTGAACAAGCGACCACTGAGGAATGGGTGGGTTACAATAAAGCCTGTTGTTACAGGTTGTTATTGTAGACCCAGATTCTCCTGGAGAATTGAGGCGGTTAAGGGCAACCTGGTACCGGGATTTTTGACAAGAAAGTTACCCAAAACTGGATGGAAGGAAGGCTTGAAATCTCTAGTGGCTGAGGGAAAACCGATAGGGGTCCGCTGCGGTCTTAAAGACCTAGGCGGGGTGTGGCCTTCCCTTGCCCAGGGCCGAAGGAGCTGCCGGACAATCAATGGCCAGTTTCCCCAGTTGTCCCAGGCAAGGTTTTAGGTTTTCAGTGTGGGGACACTTACCAATACAAAGGCCAGTGGTGGATGTAGCATTGGCGTTCAGGAGAATGGGCGAAGGCCTTAAGGGGTGAGTCCCACCAGTGCTGGGACGGGGTCCTGCCTTGGGGTGAGAGAA
>NW_007250618.1:129171-157970 GCF_000164805.1 Carlito syrichta
GTTTAACCTTTGGAGGGGGCAGGTTCTTCATGGCTGCCTGGGGCCTTTCACCTTGTCTCTGCACACAGTTAGCACATACCTCATCATTATCTTTCCATCAAGGTTGTAATGTGTGTCAGATCAAGCGTTATCAAATAAGACACTATTTACTTATACATGGAACAATAATATCATATAGTGGTTAAGATCTCAGGAATGTGGGTTTAAATTGTACACCAAAAATAAAACTTTAAGACTCCCAACTGACTGAATGGACCTTCTGGGCCAAGGGGAATCTGAAAAACCAAATCCCTAGCCACGATCAAAAAGGAAGTTGATCACACCTTATTATATCCCCTCCCTTGTAGAGTTTTAGGAACAACTGACCAACATTAACATTAAAGTATAGATAATAGGACTGACAAAACAGACTGTGGCAATAAGATACCAAACAAAATATTCTAACTTAACTCTGGTATAGCATCACATGACAGACAGCAGGCCCTAAAGGGAATAAAAATACTGTATTCCTAAATGTTTCTTTGACATATTTTGAAATAGCTCTGCAAAACTGTCTTTTGTGGGGAAATATTTACATCCATAGAGAACCTCCATTCACATAACCAGATCTGTCTCCTTACAGGCCTTCCCAGATCCAGAAGAAGTTAACTGAAAGTCTTACACTTTTAAAGTCTGAATAACAATCATTTGCCATCTATTCTCTCTAAGGGCTGCCACCTATGAAGCTTTATCTATACATCAAGAATGCTGGTTCCTAACCCTGCACCTCCCCTTATCTCAGCTCAATACTTCTTTGTATCTTTCTCATGGCACTGGATAGCACACACATCCCTTTGGTCCTGATCTAACATTTGGAGGCCCCGCTGGCATATATTTTTAACCTAACATTTTTGGAGGTCCTACTGGGAGATTTTGGTACCTAACAATATGTATCACAAAATCTTCATCATACCATCTGCAAAAGAGAGATTGGAAATTTATAATACCCAACACAATATTATATAAAGAACTTAGCATGATACCTAGAACAATGGAACATAGTAAACGCTCAAGACATGCAAGCTGTGATGATGGTGATGATGATGATAATGACGGTGTTGATGGTGATACATGTATAACACAGACTAATGAGAAGACTGGTAAAAATATCTAGGTATGGCCTAGTTTATTTTAAGTTATTTGCAGAGTAGGCATCTATTTATTTACAAGCATATTTGTGTATATAAGCTTTGATATGTGTATTTTTTTATAGAGTCTGCAGAATACTTAGGACTCTTCCAGAAAAAAAGTTATAGCCAAATAAGGTTCACTTTTCTCTCTTGTTTTTCTTAAGTCAAGTAGGAATCTATTGAAGGACCTGGAAAATGATAACAGAGCCAGAGTGATGCTGCTTTAAAAGTGCAAACTAATCTTAAGACACAGCACAGACATTCTCCTGTCTAGTCGGGGCATTCTTCTGGGTGTAATACAATGCAGGACAATCAAGTTCAGTACTGAGGAGTCTCTTCTCTAGGCTGACTTATAGTAGAAAAGAGGAAAATGGACAGTTCTACTCCAAGGGAGGATGTATTTCTCATCTTGTTCTTAATGCTCTTCAAATTCTCCCTGATTTAAAGAATAAACCATTCAAAGACCCTACATTTTCCATTTAGCTTTTCTTCCTTCCTTCCTTCCTTCCTTCCTTCCTTCCTTCCTTCCTTCCTTCCTTTCACTTCCTGTTTCTCTCTCTCTCTCTCTCTCTCTCTCTCTCTCTCTCTCTCTCTCTCTCTCTCTCTCTCTCTTTTTCTTCTTTCTTCGGGATCTTTCTCTGTTGCCAGGTTGGAGTATACAATCATAGCCCACTGCAGCTTTGAACTCCTAGGCTCAAGTGACCCTCATGAGGAGCTGGGACTACAGATGTGTGCCACCACATGTGGTTATTTTATTTTTATTTTTTGTAGAGACAGGGCCTCGTTATATTGTCCAGGCTGATCTTGAAATTTTATTCACAAGTGATTCTCCTGCCTTGGCTTCTCAAGGTTCTGGGATTACAAACTTGAGTCACTACACTCAGTCTCAAAGACCCTACATTTTCTGAGTTCAATCTGGCTTAAATTCACATATTCTGATATTCCATACTGCCAGCTTCTATTTCTTCACTTCTTTTGCAATTTAATATTCCTTTTACTGATTCCTTGAACTTTAAACAATGTAGTGTCCTACGGCTCCACCCCAGGTCCTCACCACTTATCACTCTATGCTTTCTCCTCCTGGGCAATCTGACAGTCACACTCAGTCATCCCTCCACTGACAACTCTCATGTTTATGTATTATACTTGGTTTCTGTACACTGGCTCATACTATCAACTAATAGTATTTACATTAGAGTACTTTCTGGGTATTCCAAAATGAACATGCTCTAAATGGCATTTGTTATCATCGCCTACTCTAAATGGCTGTTCTTCCTTTATTTCCTATTTCTAAGAATGGTAGCAAAATCCATCAGTTTTCTAGATTAGAAACCTCAGTGTTTCCTTCTCCTCTATCATCTCCATACTTTATACAAATAATCATTAAATCTTATTGATATTGTACTAATAATTTCTAAATATTTTTATCAATTTATCTACTTCCTTCTTTCCTTCCTCTCCTCACACTGGTCTAAATTAATAATATCTTTCCCCAACAACCTGTTTACTGGTCTGTTCTTTTCAGTTCAACTTTTACATCTAAGCCTGACATTTTTTTAAACCTTTACACGGAAAAAATTATAGAATCACAGCAATTTATAAAGAAATATACAAGGAAGGTTTATCAACCCTTCCCTCAGCCTTCTCCAATGCTAACATCTCACACAACTATAGTATAATACCAAAACCCAAAAGTTGACATTTATATAATGCATAGTTTATTCAAATTTCATGCATTTGTGTGTGTGTGTAGCTCTATGCCATTTTATCACATGTGTAGCCTTGTATAACCATCAATTCAGTCAATGTATTATTCTTATCATCACAAGACTCTCTCATATTATCTCTTTTTAACCATACCTACAACTCTTTCCTGTATCTAACCCCTGGGAACCACTAAGGTGTTGTCCACTTTTGTCATTATTATTTCATGTTATCTAAATGGAATCATACAGTATAAGTTTTCTTGAAAGTGGCTTTTTTCACTCAGCCTAATTTTCTTGAAGTACATTCAAATTGTTGCATGTATCAATATATCATTCCTTTTTTAATGCTAAGTATTTCATGGTATGGGTATACAACAGTTTGACAATTCACCCATGGGCATTTGGGTAGCTTCCGATTTTTTTGGCTATTACAAATAAATAAAGCTGCTATTAACATTTGTGTACAAATGTCTGCAGGAAATAAGTCATTATTTATCTGTGATTTATACACGACAGACCAATTGCTGGTTTTTAAAAATGTAAGTCCATCTTTAATTTTGAAAGGAGTGACCAAATTATTTTCTAGAGTGACTGTACTATTTTACATTCCTACCATCAATGTATAAAAGCCCATTTTTCCATGCCCTTGATAGCCTTTAGTGTTACCACTATTTTTCATTTTAGCCATTAAGCTAGGCGTGTTATAATATGCCACTGTGGGCTTAATTTTCAATTATCTAAGAATAAATGATATTGAATTTCTTTTGAAGCATTATTTCCTATCTGTATGTCTTTTTTGGTGAAATGCTTGTGCATGTTTATGGAAAATTTTCTAACTGGATTTTTTTAATATTGCCTAGTTCTGAGAGTTTCTTATGTATTCTAGACAAATGGCATTTGTCATATATGGGATTTGCAGATTGTTTTTCTAGTATGCAATGTCTTTTTATTTTTTTAACAGGTTCTACTACACAAGTGTTTTTAATATCAATGATGTTCAACTTATCCATTTATAAAACATGCTTTCAGTGTTAATTCTAAGAACTTTTTGCCTAATCCTCAGTAGCAAAGATTTTCTCTGATATTTTTCCCTAATAGTTTCATACCTTTATAGTTTATATTTAAGTTCATGATTCATTTTAAGTTAATTTTGTATAAAATATAACATTTAGGTCAAGGTTTATTATTTTCCCAATGGATGTTTAGTTTCCAAATCACCATTTTTGAAAAAGGCTTTTCCTCTTCCATTGAATTGATTTTGCTCCTTTGCCAAAAATTAATTGGGCATAAATATGTGAATCTATTTCTAGATCCTCTGTTCTGTTCCAATGACATATGTACCTATCCCTCTACCAAAACCACCCTGCCTTGATGAGTACAACATAGTAAGCCTTAACATGTGGAAGAGTGTTTTCTTCACATGAAAGTTTTCAAAATGTTCTTATAATTCTACCTTTTGCTAAACACTCTAGAATGTGGGGAGGGATTAAGATAGTTGACATGAGGCAGCTAGAGAGTAAACCAAGATGAGAGAGTTTCCTCAGCACCCAGAGAGGAACATATCCAGAAGCACATCCCATGAATTTACAAAGGAGTGTTAAGTCGTTAGACTTAGAGCAAAGAAAAAGAAAAAGTGGAGTGGCTGCTTTCCAGTCAACTTGGGAGGAAATGAACTCCAAGGACAAACTCCACAGCTGCAGACAATTCCTGGCTTGATGGGTTGCCTGAGAATACCTGAGCCCTGAAGCCAGTTGTATCTTGACATTCAGATCACAGATTGCCTAAGGTAAAGGAGAGAGCTGGGTGGTACATGTTGCCATAGCAACCTCATACTCCTCTTGTGAACTCTTTTGTGTCCCCGTTGTAAAACAACAGCATTACCCCAGTGGCCCGGAACTCCCTGTGTCACTAACAGGGTAGCTAAGAATGCACATTTGCAAGGAACTTCAGCTCTTTTCCTCTGCACTCCCCTTGAAAGCTCAAAACAGACAAAGGACATGGGAAATCCTCAGAGCTCCTCCTGCAGCCTAGGCTGGCTGGACTTTCTTGAAACAACACTCACCCGAAAGAAACCCCACAGCCACCATCACATCTGGCTTTCTTCCACAAGTGCCTCTTCCTGGCCAGAGGTCAACAGTACAGCCAATCACATCAAATGAAATACCTCAGCTTCCGGAAAGGCCTAATCCCAAACACCAGCTAACAAACTTTCCAAGCTACTCTGATCACTCAGGATGCCAAGGGCCAGTGCAGGTACACAGCACAAGGCTGCCACAGCAAGCAATTAAGGAACTCACCACATAAAGGTTGTTTATGAGCAGGGGAATCCTATGGTGCCTACATCAGACTCTTGCAGACCTCAAATTTTAAAAAATCATCTGCCCAAATGAGAAGGAATTAGAAAAATAATTCTGACAATATGAAAAAACAGTTCTTTTTTTCATAGTCCACACCAATGCTTCACAACAAACCATAACCAAAATAAAATTATTGAAATTCCAGATAAAGAATTTAAAATGTTGATTATAAAATCAATCAATGAACTTCAGGAGAAAACTGAAAACCATCATAAAGAAATTTTTTAAAAAATGTTATTCAAGACATGAATGAAAAATTCTCCAAAGAGATAGATGATAAATAAATAAGTAAATAAATAAATAAATAAACAATAACAAGCTGAAATTCTGGATATGAAAGAAGCATTTAAGGAAGTACAAAATGCAGTGGAAAGTTTTTAAAGTAGCCCAGAACAAGCAAGAAAAGATGTCAGAACTTGAAAACAAAGCTTTTGAATTAACTCAATCAGTCAACAATAAAGAAAAAAGAATCAAGAGAATGAAAAGAGGTCTCTAAGAAGTGTGAGATTATGTAAAATGTCTAAACCTAGGAATCATAGGTGTTCCTGAGGAAGAAGAGAAAGCAATAGGTTTGGAAAAAACCCTATTTGAAGGAATAATGGAGGAAAACTTCCCTGGTCTTGGCAGAGATCTAAATATCCAGATACAAGAAGCCCAAAGAACCCCCAGAAGATCCATTGCAAGAAAGGACATCCCCAAGGCATATAATCATCCAGCTACACAAAGTTAATGTGAAGGAAAGAATTTTAAGAGAAATGAGACAAAAGCACCAAATAACTTACAAAGGTAAACATATCAGACTAACAGCGGATTTTTCAGAGGAAACCCTATAAGCAAGGAGGGATTGGGGCCCTATCTTCAGTCTCCTCAAGCAGAATAACTTCAGCCAAGGATTTTGTATCCCAAAAAATTAAGTTTCATAAATGAAGGAGAAATGAAGTCCTTCACAGACAAGCAAACTCTGAGGGACTTTGTCACCACTAGTCCAGCTCTATAAAAAATACTCAAAGAATTTCTATATACTGAAACAAAAGATCAAAATATACCAGTAGAAAAATACTGGAAATCATAAAGTTCAAAGGCCTTATGGACCATCAACACAATAGAGAAAATAAATAAATAAAACTATTAGATAACAACCATTGTGATGAATGGAATAGTACTTTACATATCATTATTAACTCTGAATGTAAATGGCCTCAATGCCTCACTAAAAATATATAAACTGGAAGAATAGATAAAAAGAAAAATAAAACAAAAATCTATTTCCTTTAAGAGATTCACTTAACTCACAAAGACTCCTATAGACTTAAGGTAAAAGGGTGGAGAAAAATATTCCCTGCTAAGAGAAACCAAAAACAAGTTGGATAGCCATTCTCATATCAGATAAAACAGACTTTAAATTAACAACAATTTTGAAAAGACAAAGGTAGTTATTACATAACAATGAAAGGATCATTTCAACAAGAAGGCATAGCAATTTTAAATATATATGCAAGTAACACCAGAGTCCCCAGGTTTATACAACAAATTCTACTAGGCCTAACAAAAAGAGACAGACAGCAATATAATAATAGTGGGAGACTTAAACATTCCACTGACAGCAATAGACAGATCATCAAGGTGGAAAGTCAACAAAAAAGCAATAAAGTTAAACAGAATCTAGAGGAAGTAGAACTAATAGACATCTTTAGAACATTCCATACCAAAACTATGAAATATATATTTTGCTCATAAGCACATTATCCAAGATAGATCATATAACAGGCCACAAATCAAGTCTCAATAAATTTTAAAAAATCAAAATCATATCAAGAACCTTCTCAGACCACACTGGAATAAAACTGGAAACTAGAAATTAACTCCAACAAGAACTCAGGAAACCAAACAAAGACATGGAAGTTAAACAATTTGCTCCTGAATAATCCCTGAGTCAACAATGAAATCAAGATGAAAATTATGAAATTTCTTGAAATGAATGACCATAATGACACAAGTTGTCAAAACTTCTGGGACACAGCCAAAGCTATCCTTAGAGGAAGGATATAGTGCTTAAGACCTACATTAATGAGACTAAAAGGCTGCATATTGATGACCTAACATCACAACTTGAGGAACTAGAAAAACATGAAAAACCAAACCCAAAGCTAGCAGAAGAAAATAAATAATGAATATCAGAAAAGAACCAAATGAAATTGAAATGTAAAAAAATACAGGATCAATAAAACAATGTTCAACATCACTTATAATCAGGAAAATGCAAATTAAAATCACATGAGACACTACCTTACACCAGTCCGAATGGTCATTATTAAAAAATCAAAAAGCAATAGATGCTGGTTTGGATGCAGAGAAAGAGCACTTATACACTGTTGGTGGGAGTGTAAATTAATACAACATCTATGGAAAGTGGTATGGAGACTACTCAGAGAACTAAAAGTAGATTTGCCATTTGATCCAACAATCCTATTACTAGGTATCTACCCTAAGGAACACAGGCCATTATATTAAAAAGACACCTGCATATTCATTGCATCACAATTCACAGTTGGCAAGATGTGGAATCAACCTAAATGTCCATCAAACAATCAGTGAATGGTGAGAATGTGTTAAATATACACCATGGAATACCACACAGCCATAAAAAACAATGAAATCACGCTCTTTGCATCAATGTGGATGGAGCTGGAGATCATGCTAAGCAAACTGACTCAGTAACAGAAAACCAAAGACAACATGTTCTCACTCATATGTGGGAGCTAAACAGTCACAAAGATGGAAATAAATAGACACTGGGGACACCAATAAGGGGGAAAAGGGAGGGGAGTTAGGATTCAGAAACTACCTATGGGGTACAATGTTCACTGTCTGGGGAATGGGCCACTTGAGACCCAATCCCCACCACACTACACAATATGTCCATATAGCAAACATGCTTGTGTACCCTTTGAATCTAAAATAAAAACAAAACATAAAAAATAAAAAAAAAAAAAAAGAAATGTGGGCCAGGCTCTGTGGCTCAACCTGTAATCCCAGCACTTTGGGAGGCTGAGGTGAGTGGATGGCCTGAGACTGAGGGTTCGAGACCCACCTGAGCAACTTGGCAAGACTTCATCTCTACAATAAATCAAAAAATTAGCCAACGTGGTAGTGTGCGCCTGTAGTTCCAGCTACTTGGAAGGCTGAGGCAGAAGGATCGCCGGAGCCCATCAGGTTGACGCTGGGGTGGCCATGAGCATGCCACTGCACTCCAGCCTGGGCGACAGAGTCCGACTCCAACTCAAAAAAAAAAAAAAAAGAAAGAAAAATGTGGACTTCCTATCCTGTACTTATTTCAAAATTCCTTAGGTAAGAGCCCAATTTTTGCTACTAATTGCCAATCAGGAAATCTTCAAATCCACCTGTAACCTGAAAGCCCTCATATGGTGATGTCCCCCGTACTAGGCAGAACCAATGTACATCTCACATTTACTGAGTCATGGTTTTCTGTAGCTTCTTTCTTCCTAAATGCATATTACCTAGCCACAATTCAACAGTGGTGGACACATGTTCTCAGCACTTCAAGGCCTGTGTCACACATTTGTCATACATTTGGCTCAGAATAAACCATTTCTATATATATTTTTAAATTATATATAGAAATATGTATACCTTGAAAAATATCTGAAAATTATTAATCACAATGTTAACAATGGTAATCTGAATGCCAGGATTACTGGCAATCTTTTTTTATAGTTAGTAAGTTATTTGAAACAATCACACATTATTATAATAATTTATAAAAATTGTTTTTAAAGAGTCCATTGATTAAAAATATAAATTTTAGAATATGCTTCTCTATGTCTAAAAAGGAACTTGCTGAGATTTTGAAAGTAATTGGACTCAACCCATAGATAAATTTAATTAGCATCTTTACAATACTGAGTCTTCCAAACCAGGAACATTATCTCCAAATGTTGATGTCTTCTCTGTTTTTTTTTTTTTTATCAGAATTTAAAACTTTTTATCATACAAATCTTGTACATTTTTCATTAGATTTATGCATAAGTATTTCATTTTCTTTGGAGAAATTGTAAAAGACATTGTGATTTTTAATTTTAATTTCTGCTTTTTTATTGTTGGTATATAAAAATGTGTTGTTCTTGCATCCTGAGACATTACTGAACTTAGTACTAATAAAGTCTCTGTTTTGTGTTAGTCTTTGGTAGATTTCTTTGAGTTTTCTATGTAGACAATTATGTAATCTGCAAATATAGAGAGTATTTTTTTTTCCCAATTTGTGTGCCTTTTTCTTCTCTTGCCTCAATGTCACAGTTAGAACCTCTAGTCTTATGTTAAATAAGAATGGAAAGTTTGGGCATTCTTACTTTGTTTTCAATATTATTGAGAAAACATTCAGTTTTTGTTAGTTGTAGTTAGTATGATATTAGTTTTGGGTTTTTTTGTTTGTTTGTTGTTTTTGGTAGTTATTTTTATAAGGTTGAGAAAGTTTATTTTATAACCTAGGATATGTTCTGTCTTGGTGAATGGGCCATGGGTCCTTTAAAAACATCTATTTTCTGCTGTTAGATCTTGTTGGTTGATGGTTCAGTTCTTCTATATCCTCGCTGATTTTCTTTCTAATAATTATATCAATTGATGTGAATTTGTCTACACAAATTGAGTTTGTGCAAACAATCTGCAAGCGCATTTGTCTATTTTTTCTTTCAGCTGTAAGGTATTTGTATGCATGTATTTGCTTCATGTCATTTGAAACTCTGTTATTTGTTTTATACACTTTTAGGGTTGCTACGTCTTCTGGTGGATTGATCTTTATATTGTCACGCAATGTCTCTCTTTGGGCTTATTAACTTTCTTTGCTTTAAAGTCTACTTTACCTGATATTAATATAGCTACTCTGACTTTTTAAATATTTATTTTTGCCTAATGTATTTTTTCACCACTTTATATTCAACTTCTTTATGTCATCATGTTTGAAGTGGTTTGTTTTTTTTTAATAGATGTCATAAGTTAAGTAACTTTTTTGTTCACTCTGATAATCTCTGTTACTTGCAGTTTTTAGATCATTTATATTTAAAGTAATTATTGATATGGCAGTGTTTAGGTTTGCCTTGTTATTACTTATTGTCTGTCTGTGCCTTTTTTAATTTTAATTTTTTATTCTTGAACCTCTTTAGGTTACTTCTTTCCTTTTAAGGTCTAGTTGTAGTTCACATTTTGTTTATTCAATCATTAGTGGATACTAGAGTTGCTTTAATCTCTTGGCTATTGTGAATAATACAACAACTAATATGGATATACAAATATCTGAGTCTTTGCTTTCAATTCTTTTGGGTATGATATACCCATAAGAGAAATGACTGGATTATGTTATAATTCTATGTTTAGTATTTTGAGAAACTGCCTTATATTATTTTCCACAGTGTCCGCATCATTTTATGTTCTCACTAGCAATGTAAATGGTTTAAATTTCATCACATTCTTGCCAGCACTTGTTATTTTTCTTGTTTTTGTTTGTGATGATAGTAGTCAACCTAATGAGTGTTAAGTAGTATCTTATTATGACTTTGATTTTCACTTTGATTTTCACTTTTAAAATAATTAGTGATGTGAGCATTTTTTCATGTGCTTATGGTCATATATTTATCTTCTATATATTCTTCTTTGAAGAAATGTCAGCTCCTTTCTCCAATGTTTAAAATCAGGTTGTTTGTTATTTTGTTGTTGAGTTTAGGAGTTCTTTATACATTCTGGATGTAAATAGCTTATCAGACATATAATTTGAAAATATACTTTCCCATTCCATGGGTTACCTTTTGATTCTGCTTATAGTGTCATTGATTCATTAAAGAGCATTATCTTGAACACTTTTTTAGTCCACTTTTTGTCCTCTTCTTCTGAAACTCTGATGATACAACTCTTAGATCTTCTCTTGTCCCACAAATCCTCTAGGTTCTGTTTAGTTTTACCCCGTATATTTATTCCTTTTGTTTAGATTGAATAAATTTTATTGATCTTTCTTCAAGTTCACTAATGCTCCCTTCTACTAATGCTTCCATTGTACTATTGAGATTATCTGGCAAATTTTTTATTTCGATTATTTTATTTTTAGTTCTATAATTTCCCTTTTTTATAGCTTCCATTTTTTTCTTTACATTTTATTTCTTTTTCAAAAATTACAATTGATTATTGAAGTATTTTTATAACAGTTTCTTTAAAATTTTTGTCAGGTAATGCCCAAATCTGATTCACCTCAATATCGAGATGATTATCTTGTGATGTCAGTTAATTATCTTTTCTCATTAACTTGTTGTTTTCCTATTTTTGAATATGACAAACGGTTGTCATACTCAATATTTTAAATTAGTACATTAGGTAACTCTTGATCCAATTTTAATCTTCTATTTTAGTAAGTAACTTGTTTAGGTTTACTGTGTATGTTCTGGCTAATCTTTGTGAGTTTTAGTTCCAATAACATTTTATTTTTCAGAGTCTTTGCAAAATTATTCTGGTCTGCTTCATTTTTTTTTCTGGTGCTGTTGTGGCTCTGATATGGACTGCATTGGGACCCCCTCCCCCCAGAACTCATACAGTGAATCTCTAATCCCCAATATGATGGTATTTGCAGATGGGGTCTTTGGAATGTAATTAAGGATAGATAAATTCATGAGGTTGGCATTTTGTGATTGGATTAGTGGCATTATAAGAAGGGAAAAGAAGAGAAAGCAATCTCTCTTCTTTGAATGAGGACACAGAAAGAAAATAGCTGCCTACAAGCCAGAAAGAGAGCCCTCCCAGAAAAGAAATTGGCTAGTACCTTGATCTTGGACTTCTTAACCTCCAGACTGTGAGAAATAAGTGTCTGTTGTTTAAGTCACTCATTTTATGGTATTTTGTTATAATACCATAACATGAGTTATAGTATTATGACAAATACCATAAGCCTGAGCAGACTAATACAGGCTTCCACTCAATCCCTGATGGTATAATCTATAGGTATGGAAGCTACTTCGTCCTTGGGTTACTTTTTGTAACTACCATTTTCTGCAGGGAATTAGGAGAGAAGAAGCCACTGAGCCTGGTCCCCTTATTCTAAGTGGAGGGAAGAAAAACAGAATTCTGCTTATGCTACCCCTGTCAGGATAGGATTTTCAATGGGAGATGGGTTGTGGAGTAAGGACTAAATGGTCGAGGTTTCCTGTCGCTCTTGCCATCAGTGGATTGAATCACTGCCAGGTCCATTATTGTGGAGCGAGAGCTGGGCTCTCAACTGGGTCTCTCTTGTGCTTTCCTTTTCTCAGTCCTTGACAGAAAGGGTGGGCTTTTCTTTTTTGTGAGATTGTTTTGATTTTATTTTGTCTATACCTATTCATGGTTCTGGGTTGTAGACTTCTCCTGTGCCTGGGAGTATATGAAAGAGCAAAAGAGAACCTAGGAAATTTTATTGTATAATTCTTCATGAGCTGTGTTTCCTCAGTTTGTCTTCTTTTTTCTTCCCTAGCCAGTGCTGTTTCTACTCTTTCAGTCTGCTCTCAGAGTTCCTTTATCACTGTCTGATAGATAATTTTCTGGGTATTTAGTTGCACTTATAGTAAAGCAGCAAGAGAAATAATTCTGTATTATTCCATATCATCTTGCTCTAGAATAGAAGTAATAATAACTTTTTAAGAAAGTAAATTCATTCAGATTGCTTTTCTCCCTATTTCCATCACTATTGGCCATTCATAGCCTTTTTGAGCTCTAGTCACATGTTCTTATTTCAGATGCTTTAATCTGAAATTTTTGATTTCTTGAATGCATTGTATTCCATTTCTACTCAGTTACTTCCCAATTGCTCCTCTCTCTGCTGTGGACCAATTTTCTTCTCCCTTCCACAATCTTCCATTTTGTATTCTCAGCAGTCCCTTGCCTCCCTTGCCTATCTATTAATTTCAATTTATTTTATAGAGCTCAGTTCAAAATCATTTCCTCAAGGACATCTTTCTTATGTGCCACACCAGATCAGGTTATACTATTATACACTTTCATATCGACTCTGTTCTGTATTTTCATCCATCAGAATTAAAATTAAATAAATTAATTATGTAATAAATTATTTAATATTTCTATTCATTACTGGAATGTAAGTTCTTAGAGGGCAGGGTCTGGGTCTATCATGTTTATTACTGTTTCTCCAGTTCATACCAAATATTTGAATATATAAAAATGGCTCATTACTTAAGTTTTTAAAGTTTAACAAATATAGAATTCTATATTTGCAAAAACTTTGCAGTAATTAGTTAGATAATCATCAAAACAGTTCTAAAAGTTTATGAAATTAAAAATTACACAGTAGCATGCAGTTGAACTCTTTTCAAACCTTGGTCCAAGAATTTTTCACCTTTGTGATAGTCTGTGAAAATCCCTTCCTTTTCAAAGGGAGAGGTCATAGTAAAAATCCCTTCCTGTCTCTTTATGTGGCAAGTCAATTATTCAATTCTGAAGAGTAGCATTCACTATTTTTTTCAGTTATTTATTACAATCAGCCAGGCACCAAGCAAGATGCTAGAGAGACAATGGTAAACAAGATGGACACAGTGCTTTGATGAAACTTATAGCTGAAAAATACAGAGATTTTCTGCTTTGAGAAACCATAAAAATCAATGGGTATGGTGTTTCTTACTTGAAAACTTGTTTTACTTTCTTGATATTTCTAACTTTTCCATAGCTAAGAGAATCAGAGAAAAAATATTTCTTGAATGATGAACAGCAAAGTTGAGGGCAAGGCAGCATGTTGGAAACATGATGCTGGGATGTTCATAGGCCAGTAATTTTCCCTAATCTGTGAAGGATTTGGTGCATTCTGTTTGGATTAGTTGCTATAATAATACAGGAAGAAAATCTCAAGTAACAATGTGTTGCATAATGTGATTCAGGAAATCACATGCAAAATGTAATGCCACCACCGATGTAAAGTTGCTTTTATTTCTTAGCACAGTTTATAAACCGGATTTTTGTTCCAGTAAATTCACTACAACAGCAGTTGTAAGCAGAGAGGAAGTGGTAGTTCCTCAGCGTTTTCTAGCATTGAATAAAACAAAATTCCAAGCTCTCAAAGATTGTTTGCCATCATCTTTCCTTTAGCAATAAATTTAGTAAGAAATTAACCTTGGTTCACTTGTTTGTTAGCATTCCAGTGAGGAGTACATTCTAACACTTCACTTTTTGGGTCTTGATATGTGAAAATGTGGTTGAAGAGATGCTGATGCTTATATGCTTTATTAGATTGATATTTTAGATTGTAGTCTTTTTATCTTTACTAAAAGCTTTATGACTTAACTGTGGTAGATATTTCATAATGATTGTTTTGGGGGAAAATAATCCAATTTAGGATTATAATGACAAATCTCTGAATCTGCCATAATCTTAATCAATCAGTCAATTGAATGCATGAACTATTTGATGTCTTTTCTACCACTGAGTTGACAGGTTATACAAATCATGAAATAGATAAAATCAGTTAATAGTACAAAATTTATATTGGAAACAAGAATTATTGAATTTAAGGATGATATTCACTCATTTCTTCCCCATTCTAAGTTAGGCACCATGGTCAGACAAACGGAGGTGAAAGAACCAAGGAAGCTGTGTGGCTAAAATATATGCACACAAGCAGAATTCTTTTTACCTTACTCTCAGTCTAAACATTAAACAACCTACCCAAGTGCAGATTTTTAAAAAATAGGCACACAGATTCTTTGACATTCTTTCCTTCAAGAAGTGGAATCTAATTTCCCTCCCCTTAAGTGTGAATAGGTTCAGTGACTTGCTTCTAAAAAAAGAATATATGGCAGAAGTGATTTATTATTTTTGACAGTCATAAAGGCATTCTGACTTCCTCCTTGATCCTTCTGTTAGATCACTCACTCTTAGTGATGGCAGCTGCCATATCATGAGGATCCCCAACCAACTATGGACAGGTCCATATGATGAGGAACACAGCTGTCCTGAAAACAGCGATGCAAGGAGTCAGCTTAGAAGCAGAATCTCTGAGGAGAAGCTCTTGATTAAAAAAATTAGGTGTGGTTTTTCAGACTTGACCATATGCAATTACAAAGGGTTTGCCTGGCAGGTCTCATAGAGGAAAGCTGCCCTCCGCACGCCAAACTTGGCACACAGCCAGTGCATTGCTATCTTTGAAGGAAGTTGCAGTCAAGGATTCATGCCTGCTGACTGGTTATGCTTTTCACATATTTCCATTTCTAATCTTGGTGGGCACCTTCATTCCTAGGACATTTTATCTGAAGCTTGGGACAAAAATCTTCAGATAGCTCTGCTGAGGCCGCCTTAGGAGAGAAGCAGAAGGAAAACTTGAGGACACTTTTCCCTACTCTGACATGGTACTCAGTGTTTTTCCATCCTAGCTCTCCCTCCTTACCCTCTCACTGACTACAGGGTCTTCAAAACTGCTAGAGCCCTTTGTTGGTCCTCAGCAGTGGGATAACCCCCGTGTCTGTGCTGATTCACTTGACCCTTGACTTATGTGCCGTTCCAAAGGAGTAAATAGAAGAGGAGGATTCAGTGTATAACCATTTTTCATCTCTGGCTTATACCATCACAGTGAGTGATTAAGATTTTACTCCTCGATTTTTGGTTTGTTGCATTACCTGGTTACTTCAACACCCACAGTTTAGCAATCTCTGTCTTCAGCTCAGCTGAGCTCTTCACAATCTTCAGTCCAAGTCAAGCCTGCAGATGTAGGACTGACAAACATCTTGACTATAAACTCATTAAGAAACCCTGAGCCAGAATCATCCAGTTGGGCCAAACTCAGATTCTGGACTCTAAAACATTGTGTGAGATTATAAATATTTGTTGTTTTAAGCTACTAAATTATGGGGTAATTTATTAGGCAGCAATATATAACTAATACACTGAGGAAGAGGTCTGGCAGAAACTGACTTAGAAAGGTATTAGGAAGGCTTCTCTAAGAACATAATTATTTAATTCAAAAGATACTAAGAGCTAAAGATACTAAGAGCTTAATAGATGAAGGAGAAAAGTTATGGCTAGGTGAGAGTTGTCTCAGCCTGAGGAAATAACATGTGCTTACCCAGAATTTTGCATTATAACTATGAAATTTCCATAAGATAAAGGAAGCAAAATGAACTGAAAATGTGTCCCTGGAAGGCTCACCCTTTTGTGCTTACTTTGTAAAATCAAAGAATGCACAATACTTTCTACTTCTTGGCAAGAAGTTTCCAAAGAGAGAGGAGAAAAGGCCATTTGCATATGTTCAGATTCTTCTCTCAATCTCATCCTCAGGAAAGTCATAAGTCTTTCCCAAAAATAGCAGATAAAGGAAATCACCTTAAAACTAGTGTTCGGATGAAGCTGTTTCTTCCACATGTTATGATCGTCAACGTGCTGGGGGACATTTGCAGTTCATGGTATCAGCAAATGCTACTATGTGTCTTTATCAATTCAGGCTACTTTAACAAAATACCAAAACTGGGTAGCTTATAAACAGTGAACATTTATTTCTCACAGTTCTAGAGATTGGGAAGTTTAAGGTCAAGGTGCTGACAGATTCAGTGTCTGGTGAGAACCAGTTCCTCATAGATGGCCCCTTCTTGCTGTGTCCTCACTTGGCAGAAGAAACAAGACAGCTCCCTTGGACCTCTTTTATGAAGAACTAATCCTTTCTGAGGGCTCCAACCTCTTGACCTTATCACCTCCTAATTGTCCTGCCTCTACTGTCACAGTGGGGATTAGATTTCAGCATGTATGAATTTTGGGGGAGACACAAACATTCAGACCATAGCACTATAATATCTTGGGTACCAGTGATTATAATTCTTAGCAGAGAGTAAAATGTGTATATGACCACATTTTGTTTCATCCTTTCTACTTTTGATGGGTAGCATGGTTGGTAAACCTCTACTCAGTTGTAAGAGGAAAGTAAAGATAATTTGAAGAAATGAAAGGCTCAGTGTGAGTTTTTTATTTTAATCATTCTTAGAAACTCATTGGTTAATGTGAAGATTTTTATGTTTCAGTTTATAACGTATAAGTTTTTTGTGGTCAAAATTTATAGTGGAAGATACCACAGAAGTGTGTGTGTATGTGTTTGGTCTACCTAAATTCAGCTTTATAAATCAGAAGGTGAAAGAACTACTAATGTAGGAAAAATTGTTGCACACTGTGTCACGCTAGCACTGGAGTGAGTGGCAAATATGGCGGTAATCCCAAAAACATTGAGAGTAGAGATAACATCTGATTATTCATTTTCAGGTGGAAAAGTAGATGGAACTTTTGCTTCAGTGTAAGAGCTATAAGGCACTAGGTGCTGCAAATCCTGACATGATGTACATAAACTTAAAAATAACCATAAAACATGATTTCTATATAGCACTTTGTGCTTTCCAAAGCACCATCTGTGTGTGATATTTAGCACGGTTACAACACAGGAATAAAGATAGCCAGACAGTTGTAAAGCTAAGTGCTATGGGACATTAGGTATGTACAAATCTTTCAGTTAAATGGGCCTTCAGCAGTTGAGTGTTCTTAACACTTAAAAGCTTCCACTTGACTTTGAGGCTTTGACACTTCTTGTTTTCCTACTGACTGACTGAAATGGAAATACAACCCTAATATACTAATTTTCATGAATAATGTTTTTGACTTTGTGAACGAGGCTATTATATAATCTGACTACTTTTCACCACCAGAAGTTGGAGTAATCTACGATTTTTGCCTAGTCTTGAGTTCTAGAATTTTTTTTCTGGCAATTATGAATTTTATGCCCTTGACCAAATTTATTATCTCTTTGAGTCTGCTTCTTTATCTGTAAAATTGAGATAAATATAGCTGTCCTTGTCAGTGTCATGAAACTTACATGGGACAATTTATAAAGATTGAGATCAATTTTCACAAATCTTGAATGCTCTGCAAATACAAGGTAAAGTCATATTTATATGTGATTCTCTAACATCTAGCATGCTGTCATACTGCAGGCACCTGCAAAGTGTATGATAAACAGAAATATTAAGCTTAATCTTGCACACCTCTACCCTATTACAGTTATATTTTTAATGATCTACAAAATGTATATGAGAAAATTTTAATTAGATTTAAGTGAGGCTTAAATAAAATAGCATGAAATCTGTAAATTACTTTTGTAAACTATAAAATATAGTAACATTTAAGTTGAGAAAGGATTGACGTTAATATGTAAGAGCTTCAGCTTTTCAGTTTATCTTGTAGTCTGCCATGTCTCCTGGATTCTTGATTTTGTCTTTAAATACTGAGTTTGTACGTCTATCCGTGAGTTCATGCCATTTATCTTATACATAAATGACCACAGGACAATGTGAAACAGACCCCCCCTTGTCATAGATACAGCTATTTATAAATAAATATCAAAATATATTAAGAAATATGGGTCCACTTAAGTTCAGTCCAGTTTATTTCCTGGAAGATTGTTGCTCAAGCGTCATCTAAAATTGTGCAATAGTTGGAAACCCAATTAAACTATAATAAATTATTTATCGATTACCAAGTAATTAAGTTTGCATTTTAACAGGACACACAGTTGCCTCTTTTACTGAATTTCTCTTTAGACTTTCTTGTTTTAGCATTGTCTTGGCCAGCTTGATTTTGGTTACCCAGCACAGATACCATATTTCTGTGTCAGTTTCTATTTAGTTTCTCCTCAGTTTTAAAAAATCCATCAAGAACTCCAAGTAAGGGGATTGAATGTAGAAGACAGTCTGATTCTGGACACAGCTTAATTTAAATATGATAATATTTTTGATTACCTGATGGTGCAATAATATTGAATAGGTGCTTCTTTAGTTTCTTGTCCTGCAGAATGCAAATGTGTGGGGTCTTCAGTAACCGAATCCTTTCTTTTTACAGTGATCTTAAATAAGGCTCTAGGCAAAGGAGAGTATTCTAGAGCCAAACCTACCTTTGGCCCTCTGGATTTCATAGTATTTCCTTTCTGAGCTGCTTGATGTAAGAACGTGGTGTGTGGAGAACTCATTATTGGAGTTGCATTGTACTGGTCTTCTGGATTATGGACTCTGAAGAAGACAAAAATATGAGTGACTTTGCAAGGGTGTGATCCAAAAAAACAACAGAATTTATTTATAAAAAACTGTGTATTTATTCTTACATGTTTAAACTTTAGTCACCTTCAAAGTACTCTCTGTTTGATGCAATACACCTATCAAGACTCTTTTTCCTCTGCTAAAAACAGTTTTTGAACTCGTCAATTTTGATGCCTTTTAGTGCTTCTTCCATTTTTTGTTTCACCTCTCCCACATTGGAAAAATATGTCCCTTTTAATTTTTTTGAGTTGGAGCCTCACTCTGTTCCCCAAGCTAGAGTGCAGTGGCCTGCTCACAGCCACCGCAACCTCGATCTGCTGGGCTCAGGTGAGCCTTCCAAATAACTAGAACTACAGGCATGTGCCACCATGACTGGCTAGCTTTTGACTCATGGTAGAGACTAGGTCTTGCCAAGTTGCCCAGACTGGTCTCGAACCTATGGACTCAGGCAATCCTCTCACCTTGGCCTTCCAAAGTGTAAAAACATTTCCCTTTAAGAATTTTTTTAATCTGGGGAAACAAACAAAAATTCGCTCAGGGTAATAACTGGTGAATAGGGAGGGTGATACTGTCTTTGATAAAAAAAACTGCTGAACATTTAGCATGGTGTGGGCAGGTGCATTGTAATCATGGAAGAATCAGTCACCTGTTGTCCCAATCCGGGATATTTCTTCCATGAATTGTGACACAAGTCTCTCAAAACTTCCAGATGAAAACTGATTGACTGTTTGATCCAGAGAAACAAATTCCAAGTGTGCCCACCCTCCAAAAAACAACTCTGAAGTTTTTGGGTCCCTCTTCTTACAAAATATATTTATTCCTTGTCAGTAGTCCCCAAATTCTCAAGTCATTCCAGCATCAACTTTAAAATCTAAGCCCAAAGTCTTACCTAAATCAGATATGGGTAAAGTTCAAGGCATGATTCATCCTGAGGCAAATATCCCTTTAGTTTTGAGGCCATGAAATCAAACAAGTTGCATGCTTTCTAAGTACAATGGTGGGACAGGCATAGAATAAATTCCCACTGCAATAGGGAAAAGTAGAAGAAAAGAATAAAAGAGTAACAGATCCCAAGTAAGTTGAAAACCAAACAGGACAAACAACATTAAACCTTAAAGCATGAGAATAATCTTTGACTGTATCTCCCACGATCTGGGTACACTACGGTGAGAGCTGGTCTCCCAAGTCCTCAAGCAACCTTGCCCCATGCATGGCATTGCTGGGCACAACCCAGGCTTCAGCTTGGCACTATACACTGGTGGCTCTACAGTTGAAGGCGACTCAGGGATAGCCCTGCTCCCACAGTTCCAGTGAGCATTGTCCTAGTGAGGACTTTCTGCGGTGATCCACCCCTGGGGCAGGTCTCTGCCTGGATCATGAGGCTGTCTGAGCCAGCCTTTGAAATCTGGGTGGAGGTAGCCATGCTGCCTCAGTTGTTACACTCTGCACACCACCAGAATTAGCATCACCTGGACACCACCAAGACTAACTGCTTGCCCCTCTAGAGTGGTGGTTCAAGCTACACCAGGGCTGGCTTGAGTCAAAGCTGAGGTGGCCAAGGAATGCTGCACCAGAATGCAGGAAGCAGAGACACAAGGAGGTACTGGGCAAGTAGGTCCCACATGCACTCTGGGCCCATACCCTGAAACCATTCTGACCCCAAGACTCTAGAATTCAGGGCCTGCAATGGAAGAGGCAGTCTTGAAGATTTCTGAAATGCCTTTGAGATCATTCCTCTATTGTCTTGATGAATAGCACCTGGCTTTCTTCTAGCTATATTAATCTTCCTATCAAATGGTTGGCTGTGTCTTTTATTTTCTCCCCTAAACATGCTTTTTTATTATTTACATGGCCAGGCTGAGAATTTCCAAAACTTTATGTTTTGCTTCCCTTTTAATGACACCTTCTATCTTTAAATTATTTCTCTCTTTTCACATTTTACTATAATCAGTTAAGAGAAGCCCTGCAGCATCCTGAATACTTTTGGTGCTTAGAGATTTCTTCCACCAAATATCCTGGCTCACCACTCTTAAATTTTGCCTTCTATAATGTCCTACGATACAGGCACAATTCAACTAAGTTCTTTGCTACTTTATAACACAGATGACCTTTCCTTCAGTTTTCAATACATTTTTCTTCATTTTCATGTAAGACCTAATCAGACTAATAATCTTACTGTGACAAACATGTAAGCAGTCTCCAAGAAGACTGAGGTTTTCTTTACAGCTCTCCTCTTCTTCTGAGCCCTAACTAGAATTGCCATTAATGCTCTGTGCATGGCTGCACAAGCTTTTTTCCAGCCTTCTCTTCAAAATAGTTGCAGCCTCTACTCATTACCCAGTTCCAAAGGCACTTTTACATTTTTCAGGTACTTGTTATAGCAATACCCCTCTCCTTGGTACTAATCTCTATTAAACTCATTTATGAGGCTATAACAGAATACCATAGACTGGGTAGTTTACAAAAAGCAGAAATTTATTTCTCACAGGTCTGTAAGTTACAAAGTCCAATATCAAGAAGCTGGCATCTGATGAGGGCCTTCTTGCTATATCCTTATACCACAAAAGGCAGGGAGGCAATAGAGAACTTAGTCTCTCTGCTTAGCCTTTTTATAAGAACACCTAGTCCTATTCATGAGGTAGGAGATTTCACGGCTTAATTATCTCTTAAAGGCTCACAATGGCAACATCTGAATTTTGGAGGAAACACATTCAAACCATCACACTTGCCTATTAGTTAAGCACTGAACTTATATCAGTGATGGTGATAAGTCTCTACTTTCATAGAATTTGCATGTTTTGCAGGGAGGAGCCACCAATAAAAAAGATAAAATAGATAAAAATAAATAATCAAGCAACAAAAACATCAGGTAGTGGTGTGTGCAATGCAAATAATTAAAATAGGTAATATGATAATCAGTGCCAGAAAATCTACATTGATTGGCTGATTGGGAGAACCTTGCGGTTGACTGTAATAATTACCTGAGATCTGACTAATGAGCAGTAGCCAGCCGAGCAAAAACTGGGGACAAGACATCTCTACCTCAGAGAGTATGGCTAGTGCAAAGCTTCTTATAAAGGAATAAACTTGGTTAGTTTGGAGGAAATAAAAGAAAGCCAATGTAGTTGAAAAGGAGAGGGTGAAAGGGAGGGTATGAGAGAGGAGGGCAAAGAAAGAAAAATGGATCATATTCTATAGTGTTCTTTAAGCCAGGATGAGGAAGTCACATCTATGTAATAGGAAACCACTAGAAGAATGTAAGTATATGATATATAAATAAGTAGTATGCTGTGTTTACATAACCAACTTGTGCTATTTTACATAGTAATTAAAATATATATTGTGGAAGGAGTGTGGCACTTGAGGTCTGGTTTGGGGGAGGAAGGGTTGTTTATTTATATGGGAACTGGATGAGCAGGGACTTTAAATTTAAAGCCAGTCTCCTTTTTTTTCCTGATTGCAGAGATAGTTTTCTTTTTCCTACCAGTAGTGGGATGATTGATACTAACAACATAGCATAGATGGTTGGTGTGGATTTTTCTGCTGACTTCAGAGGAGGTGGATTTACTGACACATTCTCAGGAGACGCTAGACTCTGGAGTGCACAGGTAGAGTTCTGCAAAAAACCTATGCATACAACTGCAGTTGGCTATCCTCCTTTCATTCTTGTGGATTTACAGCAACCCAGGCAATCATTTCGGGAGATAAATTCAGCAGCAGCATCTGCCAACATCCAAATGCTAGAGTATATTTTATGAATGAATGCTTCAAGATTTACAAAAATAAAACAAACACATATGTTTTAAAAAGACTCCATGGCACTTTGAAGTACTAGTGAACTCATTTTTTTTTTTGAGTTGGAGTCTCACTTCGTTGCTCAGGCTGGAGAGCTATGGCACGCTCACAGCCACCCCAGCGTCAAGCTACTGGGCTCCAGCAATCCTTCTGCCTCAGCCTTCTAAGTAGCCAGAACTACAGGTGCGCACTACCATGCCTGACTAATTTATTTTTTTATTGTATAGTTGTCCAGACTGGTCTCAAACACATGGGCTCAGGCAGTCCACTCGCCTTGGTCTCCCAAAGTACTGAGCCACCAAGCCCGGCCAAACGCATTATTTTTTTTTAAACTTCAACAAAATGCTGTCTTTACTTATATGCTTTTTTTGAAATTGTGCCATTTTACTTTTGTCATGTATTCTTATTATCAACAAAATAATTATAGAGGTTCATGCATTCATGTGTTCTACCCACATAGTAAAATATTTTTCATTATTAGCTTTAAAAAATGTGTAGCATCCCTTGTTGCAGGACTAGTGAAAAACATAATGAGGCAAAGAGAAGAATGTCGAGAGTGGTAGTAGTAATGAACTATGATCCTACACACAAGGGAGGGCCCTCTGTGTAGAAATTTGCCTGCGAGGTCAACAGCACTTTGCTCTAGCACTTTCTTTTTTGGGCCATGAAGAGAGCTGAGTATCACAGATGTTGTCACTGGTGGTCAATACTGGGTAAAAGTAGAGAAGGTTCTTATTCTGGCTTCTCTGTAGATCTTCTACCTTCTTTGCCACAGATGAAAGATAATTGGTTGTATAGGAGACTATTCTATTCTATTTCTTGGCATCAGACAACTCATTTGCTTTCCATAGCTCTAAGTGCACATTACTAGGAAGAAGCCTCATAACTTTTTAGTGACTATTTGTCGTACCACTATGGTGGAGACTTTTCCTGGTTTAAATCCTCCCCCAGATATGGAGCACAGCCAGCAGAGACTGTGCTACTTCAGCTGGTTTCTAAACATCGTCAGGATTCTGGAGTCTAGAGGCAGGGAAATTTATGTAGGGATTTGTACTGGTTCTAGGTGCTCAATTTTAATTTTTAAAACATTTAAAGAATAAACAGTTTTTAGAGTTGAGCATTATTTTATCAAAATTATAAAATTACTTTAAGAATCACATAACATTTGTTTTAGAAAAATTAACAAAAGCTATGAAAACAAGTTGCTACAGAGATAGGTGGAATATTGAAACAAAAGTAAAATTAGGGAACTTTAGTCAGAATGGAAGGAGTCCTTCTTATTACACTAGAGTGCAATTGGCAAAGAAGAAAATGGTGGGTCCAAAAGAGAATTTGATAAGGCGTATTCACAAATTAACAGATCTTGATCAAATTATACCGATATTAGTCTTAGAATGATTCAAATGTTAAAATGTATGTCTTCTCTCTTGGAAATCATATATACTGAGTACATTTAGGACCATCTGAATAAGAGAAATAGATACATAAATATGGCTGAGGGCTCCCAAAAGCAGCCAGAAGATGTTCTCATTTCAGCAATGATTATTGACCTAATGGGCTAATATGTGTTGCTGCAGCTAAGGGAGGGAATATTTGTTGATGATGGTCACAAAGAAAGGCTTCTCATAAAATGTTAAAGATTTTCAGTTTTGTGTTTTTAAATCTTTTAATCAATTATTTTAAATTATTCATGGTTCCCATTTTTGAAATCTTATACATAAGTACAAAGAAGCAAAGATGTTAAGAAATCATATTGTGAAGTTTCTTTAAAGCCAAAGAAACTGTCAAGAGAGCAGGGAGACAGAATGGGAAAAATATTTGCCAACTGTATATCTGACAAAGGTCTAACATCTAGGATCTATAAGGAACTCAAACATGTCGAAAGAAAAAAAAAAACCAGCCCCATTAAAAAGTGGGCAAAAGACATGAATAGACACTTCTCAGAAGATATATGGGCAGCCAACAGACACATGAAAAAGTGCTCAGCCTCACTAATCATCAGAGAAATGTAAATCAAAACCACATTGAGATATCACCTAACCCCAGGAAGAATGGCCATCATTAATAAAACAAAGAACAACAGATGCTGGTAAGGATGCAAAGAAAAAGGAACGCTTCTACACTGCTGGTGAGAATGCAAACCAGTGCAACCTCTTTGGAAGACAGTGGGGCGATTTCTGAAAAAACTAGAAATTGACCTTCCATATGACCCAGCCATCCCCCTGTTGAGAATATTCCTAGAGGAATTCAAGTCATTCTATCAAAAGGTGTGATACCTGCACAAGCATGTTTGTTGCAGCTCTGTTCACAACAGCAAAAACATGGAACCAACCATGCTGCCTATTGAAGCTGGACTGGATAAAAGAAATGTGGTACATATGCACCATGGAATATTATGCAGTCATAAAGAAGGACAATTATATGGACTTTGAAGCAACTTGCATGGATTTAGAGTCTATCATACTCAGTAATCTGTCACAGAAACAAAGAACAGAGTACCATATTTTCTTACTCATAAGTGGACCTTGAACAATGATCATAATACTATAAGAAAGGAATTGCCAGTAGCAGGAAACTGTCAGGGGAGTGGGTGGGATTGGCAGTTGAGGGAAACTGCCAGGGGAAGGAGGGGCACACTTCATCAGCAAGGTACTTGCATAATGAACATTTGTACACCTAACCCTGAACTGTGCCCCATATCTTTAAATTAAAGAAAAAAAGTAAATTAAAAAAAATCATATTATGTAGGAAATATGAGGGACAGCTATGTAAAGAATGGATGACTTCTGGTTTTCTGCTTTTCTCTTTTGCTTATTAATCCCAAACCTTACCTGTACAATGACATTTATCTACCTAATCCTAAATTGTACCCCACACCTTTAAAATAATAAAAAAATAAGATTATTCAGGCAGAAGCAGCTGATAACCTGAAAAGAATATACTGTTCCTTGCCCTTAAGACTCTCAAGTATATTTACATAAACACCATATCTGTATATGTGTATATAGTTGACTTCTTTCAACTACAGTACATTAAACCTATTCCTTTAAAAGGGTAGAAAAACAAAACAGAGAATTTGTTCAAAAACTTACATCCCAAACATTAAACAGTCTAAAGTACAGAAGAAATCCCAAGCTATTGCTTTGGTGTAAGAAAAGTGAATACATATGATCTTGACACTTCACACATTCACCTTTGAACAACATGGTCTAGTGTCATATGATTGCATTTATTTTTATATGGGTTTACCTATATCACTTGGTTCTCTTTACATAAATTGATATGTGTATGCTTAAGACATTTAAGCACTTTTCATTTGTAACTGTTCTTTAGGATCAACTTAGATTAAACATAAAAGAAAATTATATTTGAAGGATAGAATGTAAATATTGTAAACTTGCAATATAAAATATATTTAAAAGTTTATAAAAACTATTAAAATGTATCTTCATAGGTCAGTGTATAATAGCAAGGTGAAGAAATGGAAGGTAACTTGGGCTCAATCTGTCTTATCTTTCAAAAATAGGAATTTAAGAAATAACATCTAAAATTGATGGAATGAGAAGCAAGGGTTTCCATATGGTATTTGAGTTATTAAGAAAACCAGTAAAAGAAAACATGTTTAAATAGAACTTGAAAGAGTTAGTGGGAAGTGTGTAAGTGACTAAAGTCTTATGTTTCAAAGTGGAAGGCCAATGAATATTTTCTAAAAATAATAAATCAAGAAATGGAGGTAAATGCCAATTATTTGTATTATGGTCCTAATTATCATTTGAACTATAGTCAGAAATGTTGAGAAGAATTTCTCTGAGAGTGAAATATATAAGAGTGAGATAAGTAAGAGATGGAAGACTTGCTGTTAATTTAACACTTCTTTTTAATATTTTTCAAGCACGCACTTGAATTTTTATAATAGAGTTTTGCATCTGTATATAGCTTGATTCCACAATTACAATGAATACATGTAGACATCTTTACGCAGGGTGAATTTGTAGAATTGAAATTTTAAATTCTATAGAAACTCTACAATTACCTTTAAGAAAAGTTTCTTTCAATTTACATTCCAAGCAATATCATTTCAGTATTCCTATTTCCCCAAACCCTGGTTCAAACTACGTACCTGTAAGTAATTTTCATATTTGATCCATCTACTTGGTGACAAATTGTATCTCACTGTTGTTTCAATATTCATTAACAATGTATAAGGAGGCTGAATATTTTTTCATGCGTTTTTTGACCATAAAAACTCTAAGGGTTATTTTCTTGTTTTTATGATTTTCCTATTTTCTGTTGCCTGTTTTGCTAGTAACTGTTCATTAAGTAAATTATAATACTTCAGTATAACAAAATAATACTGGTACCAACATTACAAAGGACAGGGAAATTATATGAATGCAATGTAATGATTATTATGCCATATTGTTAGGTACAAATAATGAAAAATGGTATGGAAAGTATGGTTTCATTTTTCATTTGGATAACAGATATAGATAAAATAAGCAACCATTCTTAAAATGGAATTTTCTCTTCTAGATCCTATATTTTACAATTTGAAATGGTTTCTATATTAATTCATTTGTTTTCTATTGTTTCTTCATATTACATCTGCATCTAATTATATAATAATAGGCTCAGGGGGAAGCAGCACTCACCTTCCCCCATCTGACCCTCCACCCACCAATCCCCTATGTGCCCCTCCACCCCAAACCCACAACCACATACCTTGCTTAAAGCTTCCTGGAACCTGCCGGCAGCTGCCGAGAAGGGCCAGACAGAAACTTTTCCAGTCCACGCCAGATGCAACGCTTTGTCTCCCCGCTTCACTGCCACCCCCAACATCCTCCCCGAATACAGCACCCTTAAAAACCCAAGCCTGCCCCTCCTTGGCCGCGACTCCCATGGCCCATCTTTCCAGACCACAGGACCTCTCCTGGGAGTTTCTCCCCCAATAAACACTTGGTTTATACCGGTCCTTTGTCCTGTGCCTCTTTCGGTATCTCCAAACATTACATCTTGGTGCCGAAACCCGGGAGGTGACTAAGCCACACAGGCCTCACCTCCTGGCTCAGGGGCCTCCCGCCCGGATGCCTCCGGCCCAAACTGTGAATCTCTGACCCACTCCTCTACTCAAACTTTCGTGAGGTGAGTTCCTCCCGTGTTGGTCTCTCTTTTCCCCTCTGGGCCTCCCTATCAGAAGTCACAGCTGTGCTAGGGAAAGCCCTCCGTTCCAGTCAGCGATAAATCCTGGGGACACCCTGTTTATCCTGACCTTCACTCTGCCCAGCCGGTCTTTGCCTGAGTTGGGACTCCTTTTCAGACTCAGACAGGCCCTGGAAATTTAGATCGACATGGGTAACCAACCCTCCAAATCTAATTCTAAGACGCCTCTGGGCTGTCTTCTCAGTAATCTTGACAAATTGGGATTAACCCTGGACATTCAACGCAAACGTCTAATCCATTTCTGTACTGTAGCCAGGCCTCAGTATAGACTGGAAAATGGGTCCAAGTGGTCCCCCGAGGGAACTTTGAATTTTAACATCCTCATTAACTTAAATAAGTTCTGCAAACACAGAGAAAAATAGTCGGAGATTCCCTATGTTCAGGCCTTCTGGCTCCTGTGCTCCCGTCCCTCCCTGTGTCAGTATTGTTCCACAACCCAAATTTTGCTGGTAAAGGGAG